>NW_022900936.1:19065670-19084703 GCF_012274545.1 Fukomys damarensis
TATATATTCATTGGGTCTAGCACCTAAGAATTTACCTTTAGTCTCAGAAGATACTTTGGCCTTGAATTTTTCACCAGGCATTTTGTTCCAGTGGTGAGAAAGTGACTAATATGCCAACTAAAATGAGCTGTTTGTAAACAAAAACTTCTTATTCAAGTAAATGTTCAGAAATGTTCAAATTAGTCTGTAGAATGCCCCAATGTTGATTCATTGGGTCTAGCACCTAAGAATTTACCTTTAGTCTCAGAAGATACTTTGGCCTTGAATTTTTCACCAGGCATTTTGTTCCAGTGGTGAGAAAGTGACTAATATGCCAACTAAAATGAGCTGTTTGTAAACAAAAACTTCTTATTCAAGTAAATGTTCAGAAATGTTCAAATTAGTCTGTAGAATGCCCCAATGTTGTCAGCCTAGACCATCTGTAGACTCACTCTTAAAAGCCATCTCTAATCTAACACTCTCAGTTATGGCGGCTGAAGAATGAGGCTAAGGTCCTGAATTCTGGTTGGGTTGGAATCCACCACTCTGCACTGCATTCACAACCAGGCCCTGGCCCAGGCTATGTGGCAGCTTGTCTTAGAGTCTGACTTCTGATTTTGCAACTTACACATGACTGGGAAATTTTTACCGACTTGCAGCGAATCTAACAATCTCATACTTTCCCCAATTTTTTGTATTATAGATGGAAACTCTTGAAACCCAAACGACACAAACTTACCTTTTTGATGTTGCTTTTTGTTTTGGTAGGCTACATTCTGCCTTTCTTATGACAAGCAAAGTTGCTTGAATAAGAAAAGTTGCAAGCAGTTTCTAAGAGAAAAGTACCATACACACACATATAAGATACTTACTATTTCCTTCAGACCACACATGAATTAAAATAAAGGTTACCTACATACTTTGTAACAATGAATAATTTTAAATTCAAAATTCTACAGAATTTATACAATTCATACTGTATGGATTTTTAAAAATATATTGTGTTGTTCCATTAATGTAAAAAAATCATTTTAGCAAGTGTAAATTTTTATTATATTTGAATTTTATTATTTTTATTTTGAACTTGGCACCTTATTTGTTAATTATTGTTTATTTTGAATATTCTAAGAAAAACAATTGTCAGGGTTTTTGTTGAATCAATTTGGGGAAACAGAATTGTGGAAACAAAATTATATTAAATACCCTCCGATTAATAACAAAAATGACAATTATATTAAAATTAAAGCCATGATTTTAATAACTGCTGCTCACAAACATGACATGCATTCACAAGTGAAAATATAATATCAGTTTGCAGGTTGTTTCACAAAAATGTTCCTGAGTTTAATACACAATGTAATTTGCACAGAGAAATTAATGATTTTCCAAGATGATAATCTCTATTTGCTTTAAGTAAAGCATATTTGTAATAAATGAACATAATGTCTTAAAAGGAATTTTCTGATCTCTGGAAAGTATACAACTGCCAGGACAGAATCAGTAATGTGTAGCCTGATGTACGCCTAGCTTTTACTGAGCTAGTTTTCTCCAGAAGTAAATAAATCCTCCGTCTCCCCGTCCCTGCCTTTCCCCAGCAGCCCCAGTGCTCTCATTCCTCCTCTCTCCCTTACTTTCTTGCTTTCTTTCTTCCTCCTTTCCTTCTCGCTTCTCTTCCTTCCTTCCTTTCTTTTTTACTGTGTACTTTGTTCCAGGCACTGCACTTACCATTACAAAGACGCGTTAATGCAAATTTCATTTTTATTACTACTTTATTAGTATTTTACTGACTTATTTAAAATTTTTAATTGATCCTACAGTGGACTAACCATTCTAAGGTTCTTTTTTTTTTTAACCTGCAGTTATAGAGCATCACGGGAGGATGAAATCAAAGTCACAAAAAATATCAACTGAAAAATAGGTGACATGGAAAGAACGTATTTATGTTTGTTTACAAATAAATACATAAAGTTATACAGAGTTTTTTTATGTTCCATGTGTTGTGTGTATTCAATCTTTAAGTTTAACAATAGTCCTATTTCTTCTTCTGAAAAATGAGTCTACACACCTTGAAGGTGTCTTTTTAATTCTATACTAATTGCACTTACTTAGAGAAACCCTTCAGCCCTCATCAAACTGTCATTTTAATACTTATTGTTGCCCATCTACTTTTGTAGTTCTATGTATCTTGCGCTAATGAGGTGGAAAAGATCTTAGGTTTTCAATTCAATTCAGAAATATTATCATAACTCTGAAACTTTATCTCAGCAACCTCTGTCTGTATTCATTGTTCACTGGTATGTTTAAAATTGTGAGGCTAAAAATTTATCTTGTTCAGTCCTGGCATACAAGTCCTCGGATACCAGAAATGGAGAGAATGTATTAGACTCAGTGATGAGATACTTCCAAGGTGAAATCTATTCACTGTTGATCAATTCCTAAGGGCCAAAAGATAGAGTGTGAGTGAATAAAGAATGCATAACCTTCAACATTTCAAAACAATGAACAACATAAAAAGCATAAGCAAAGAAACAATACCACTTCAAAGACCTACTTAGACCATTTTTACATGTCCCCTATTTTTACTGTTTTTTTCTAAAAGCAAAATGGCTCTGTGTTCAAATCTCATTTTCTTCACAAATTAGATCAATGAGATTGAGAAAATAACTCGCTCTATTAGAACCCTGCTCCAGTAATTTTAAAAACTGGAATCACCATCTCTTTTTTTTCACAGGATTTAGGAATCTATTATTATGTAATAAATAGCCAGACCGTGACTTAAAATAGAAAAACAAAATAGATTTCAGATATTCTATGTACTGAAACCTAGGAAACAGGTCAGTTGGGTTGTTTTGGATCCATGTTTTTGCTGGAGTTACAATTAAAATGTTACTGAGATCTTCCTTCCTCTGGTGTCTTCTTTGTGTCTGTAAAAAATCTATTTCCAAGATGGCTCATTTACAGTCGCTATACACTGATACAGATAGTGGACAGAAAGACTCAATTACAAACCTGATGTATAGATCTTGATCGAGCAAATTAAGTGTCCCCATGGCAAGGTAGCTGGTTTCTCCTAGAGACAGTGATTCGAGAAATCAAAGCAGAAACCTTAGCACTTTTTATATCTTGGTCTTGGAAGTCATACTGGTATTTCCATAATAATAAAAACACTGACTTGCCAAACAGTATTAGTCATCATTCAAAGCAAAAGAAGTCAGACAATGAAAAGGTTTTGGGGGTTGTTTTTTGGTTATGCATTAACAAATTTAGTAAATGCTGCTACAAAATGATGGGCAATAATAACAGAACAAAATCTTTTTAAAAAGCTCTCCTAAGTCTTAAAATGCACACTCCTGTGAACAGCATGATAAGCTGCATTGACACACTCTGTCCTACCCTGCATGGGAACTGCCACTTTGTCTAGTATATATGTGTTTGGTTACACTACCCATTTCATTTCATAGCTGTCTTTGTTATCGTATTACTGTTATGTAATTGTAATACTTGTGTGGAAACACAGATTACATTTAATCATGACCCAAGAGCAAAAGGGTAGTAATATTGGAAAATTTTCCTAGGCCAAAGAGAAATCTTAAAGGACTTCTTTAAGAAGTGAAGATTATTGACTTAATAAGAAAAGAGAAACTCTTGTGATAAGGTCACTAAAATATACAATGCACTGAAACATACTGAAAAAGATCACACTAAACTTTTGTCACAGTATATTATTCTAATCGTTCTACTTTCATTGCCATTTATGTTAATCTTCTACTCTGCCAAATTTATAAATTAAGTATATAAAGTATAATATAAACAGGCGTAACATATAGTGGTGCCTTGGTTCATGAACACTTTTGCTTGAGAACAAACATTTGGGTACAAAATAAAACATTTGAAAAATTTAATTTTTGGTTGCAAACTCCATATCGGGTGACAAACACCTCCACGACCATTTTTCCCACACAAACACAAACGTGGCCACCATTTCAAAATCACAGGACAAATGATGATTGTGAACTGATTGATACATATGGAACATTTATACATATATGTGGAACAAGTATATATGGTGTTCAGTACAATGTATGAATTCAGTTAATGGCTTCACACATTAACTGAAAGTTTTGCAATATAGCCCTTATATATATATAAGCAGAAACTACTAAATTTATTATTTTCTGTATTCCAGAGAGTGTCATGTGCATATTACTTGATCTAATACTCTCAATAGCCCGGTAGAATGAGTTTTATCACTGTTCAAATTTGTGTTTTCAGTAAAGAAATGGAGGCATAGAGTAGTTGAGTGACTTGACCAATTTTTTTTCAGGTAGGATTCAAACTATTATCACTGCAATTTATGACAGGTTAACAAAATCATAAGTGTAAATTTCAAGATGCACTGAAAGAGTCATTGAACAAAATATAACTGGATCTGCAAACATTCCGGTACTTATGTGTGCCTCCTATCAGGATTCCCTAAAATGATTTACTCCTACCTGAATAAAAAGGTTGCAAAATGTAAGAGGAGATTATTATCTTGATATGAAAATACACTTATTCATTTGTAAAATACATCTACATCTGAAATGCTGAAATTATTGGACTCCACAAATCAAATTACTTTCAATATTTAAATAACAAAATTGAAACTCTATAGACTTAATAAATGCCAGTTAAAATTTTATATATTGATGGATCTCATTGATAGCATGATTTTCTTAGCTACAAAATCAGTACAGTGTGAAAATTAAGCAGCAATGTTTACATATATCTTACTGACACATTACAGGTGCCTACAGTAACAATTTCAAAAAAATAATGACACAGTTTCATTGACATATATCTGGCTTTATAAAATAATTATCAAAAAATCTCTGGTATTTTACATAAATAACTTTTTAAAACTTTTGTTTCTTTGTTTTTATACAAAGCTAATAAACAACTGTATTAAATATTCATTTTCTATTTAAAAGTTTGAGAAAATCAATTTCAAGTATAAATGAATTTTCAGTAGAATGGAGAGAAACAGTAAATATAAGCTTTCAGTAAGTAGTTTTTTTCTTTTACACGTGAAACATGCAATTATTATAGTGAACACAGGTTCAATCCAATCTAAACAATTTCATTTGATCAACACATATTTATCCTGCTGACAAATTGCATGCTTCTCCATAATCTACTTGTCTGATTTATATGAAGACAGGTAGTTACAGAATGAAAAACTGAAGTTTTAATTGTAGAGACCTAGTATAGCACAAATTAAGAGCTCCAAATAGCACATTTATAAAATGGAAAGCAAACACAATATTTGAGAAAAAAATTTCTAATTTGTTTGCTTTTGTTTTTGTTACTAATTTATTTTTATTGTTTTACTCTTTACTCAAAAATTAATTTCTCCATTATTTCACTCATTGACAGCTCCTTGTGAATGACAAAATCCTTTATGAAACTGTGCTCAATATGGGTTAGATAGTATTGCAATGAAAGAGACTTTGTGTAGGCTTCTACAATATTTAGTTCAATAGTCATCCAGCATCACATAGTGACGATCTAGAGATTATTAAATTCAAGATTTAAATTCTCTCTGACTGAATATGACATGCATTTGTATCATAGAAATTCATTTGCACACATATTGTGTACTATATAATAAAGGAAAAGTAACATATTTATTCATAAGAATAAATTGCTATTACCCTTAAAGTGTAAGAGAGGAACTTTATTAACTTGGTAAAATCCCCAAAGAGCCTAAACATTATCTGATCTTTTTTTTTCTAAAGTAGATGAGGCAAATCATTGAGGTTTGTGGAATTAAAATAAGAAGCAGAAATCAAAATTATGTTTCCTGTCATCCTCTCTGCTTTGCTAAATTTGTAAGTATGAGTGGTATATTTCCAAACCATTTAGAAGCTATCACAAAGTGAAGACATTTACAGGATGATGGAACTACGTCTGATTTTCCGTAACTGACTACTTTTACAAGTGAAGCTTCAGTCTGTGAGACCAAGAGAATACTCTGAGAAATCAGACAAATTGATATTCAGTTTCTCATTCCCCTCCAGCCATCTGATGAGTAGATAGAAAATCAAGAGTTAAATTCCTGAGGAGGATAATTATTATGTACTACATATCTTACTTATAATTTTCTTTCAGGTGTGCTCTTTATTGTGACGTTAAAAATTGTCAAAATAATTACGATGATCCACTCTCATTCAAGAATTGAATATCCTCAAGAGCATTGGAGGGCCAGGGATTTAGCTCAGTGGTGCCATCTCCTGCCTCCCAAGTGCAAGGTCCTAAGTTTGATTTCTGGCAACAATAACAACAAAAAAAGAGTATTGGAAATAGAGTTTATTCCAACAAAGACAGAAAACTATAGAATCTATAGCCTGGGACAACTACGAGTAGGGTGAAAAGAATTGAATATTACACAAAATACAGGATCTAAGTGACTTTCTCATCACTGGGCCAGAACACCCTGCACTCACAGCTTCTGGCTCATGGTTTTTAGAGAATTCAGTCTATATTCAGTGAGGTTCAAGGCAGAACTGGCATAGTAGAAGAGCGTGGCAGAGGAAGGCTGATCACTGCTCGCATCACAGAGCTCAGGAAGCAGAGGGCAAAGGCAAGAGCCCAGGATGGAGAGCCCTTCCAGGGAGCCGTCTCTCCCCAGCGTCCACTGTCTAACACCGCACTCACCCGCTCAGTCATCAGTGGGACGCCAATGAGGAGTACCGTGCCCTGATAACCCAATCGCTTTGTGAAAGTCCAGCCTCTGAGTGCCTATCTTAGTGAGAGTGTTAGAGAATGTTCCAGATCTAAACCTCATAGAGCCTTACACGTATTTTAATGATGAAATTCAGATACAAAGGAGGAACAACATTTGAAAATCAGAAATGGTTTGTTTTTGTTTATCTAAGTGTAAAAATCGTTTTTTCTCTCTTGCAGTAGTTCAAACTGGTTTCAAATAAATTACAGCACTGAATAAAACATTAAAAATATTTTTTTTCTTTTGTGAGATGGTTAGAATGTTTTGAAAACTCCCAAAGCATTTCTGAATATGCTAGAATGCAAAGGTGACTTACTTGACAAAAAATTTGCCATTTTGTCTTTCTTTTTTTCATAAGCACACAGAACACAAAGAAACAGATCAGTTATTTATTATATGGCAAATTTAATATATAATTTATTGTTTTACTAGTAGATTATATTTCAATTAAAATAATGTAAGTGATGAGTCAGTTATACCAGCTTTTTTTTTTTCAGCTTTGAGTTTATTGGTACATGTTAGGGATACAGTACAGTTACATTCATTATTGGGATCTTGTACCTCTACATGGCAAGTCTTGATTCTCATTTTTTCTCCTTACCCCTGACCTCCCTTCACCCCCTCCTCCCCTCCCCATCTAGAAAACACTTTATTTCCACCTTTTCATTATCTCACATTTTTTTCTTTTCCTTATTAGCCTTCCCCTACCCATCCCAACTTCCCTACACCTTTAGCTCCTTTCTTCCCATTTCTAAATGTCAGTAATCTTATTAGGATCTTCTGTATTATTGCAGATTATTCACACCATAGAAACTACTAGGTATTTACACATGTGTGACTTATTTATTTCACTTAGGAGTATATCTTCAGTATGTATCCACTTTCCTATGAATGAATCTATTTTCTCATTCTTAATGGCTGAGTAATATTTCATTTCATAGAAAAACCACATCTTCTTCATCCAGTTTCTAACTAATGGGCTGGTTCCAAGTTTTAGCTATTACAAACTGTGCTGCTATAAACATAGGTGCACATATATCTCTGTGTTATAATTCTTTAAATTCTTTTGGAAAGATACCCAGCAGAGGGATGGCTAGGTCAAGTGGAACCTCCAGTCCAAGAGACCCAGAAAGTTATACCAGCTTTTTTTCTTGTAGGTTATGTTTCTCTTAATATTCTTTATGATGGCATTACATACACATAATTACTTTGGAGTAGTTCAATGTAGAGTATGTATGTTTTAAAACAACCTGCCATACTTCCTTTTATTTCATGTCTATAAAAGAATTCTATATTTTTATATCAGATGTCTAAAAACCCATATAATTTATCTTCATTTTATAGCTTTTATTCCACTTGAAATAATTTTACACATGTTATTAAAAATGAATGTCTATTAAGGAAGGTTAAGCTCAAACACTACAAATGTTATACTGCAGGTTCAAAAGAAGAGAATACAAGTGAAGTGGAAAAAGGAAAAACAATAGAAAAATTAATACAGACAAGTCTGTATGGATCCTAGAAACTTGGTAATTCCTAAGGTGATTGGAATCTCATCCAGTGATAGAGTTGAAAGGCTTCAGCTCACACAGAAGGTATCTTCCTGAAAGAGTTAATGACATCATATGACAGTGATTAATGCATAACAATGTTTATATCAGCACAATCCAAGGTACCTTTTCCTTGGAAGACATCATATAGATGGATTGATGAACAGATAAAGAAAAGTGTGGTATTTACACATAATGTAATACTACACTGTCATAAAAAAGATAAACAAGTCATTTGCAGGGTTACAATCTTCATAAAATCATGCTGTGTTCTTCTATTGAATCTTGGCAAGATTTAATAGCAACATTAGTTTAACCGGAGGCTAAGAAGCCCTACACGAAGAATTCATTGCTGTACTACTGGAGAGAAAATTGCCAGTCATCTAGGAGAAACATTTCTTTTCCTTGAGACAGTTGTTTAAATCCAGCATCTCTTCCAGAACCTAGTTCATTTCCTCAACCATGTATTTTTTGAAGCAGTCTCTTCAACTACAATTAAAAATCATTTGCAAAAATGCTTATGTACAAATTAATGGTATTAAAATATTTCTAATCTGTTCCATTGACCCATCCCAGAGTCATAAATTCTGAAGCAGTACATAGTGATGATGAACATTTCTGTCTGACAGGACATGTCCTTTTATCTCTTTTTATTATTCAGGATCTCCGAGTTATTAATACATTTTTATTTGATCAGATGAAATTACTTTCTGTCAAGTATACTAATCTACTTGAGGGCTATCTACTAATAAAAGTTGTATAGTCAGGACCAATTTGGGTAGCATAATGCTGATTGATGACAATGTGATAAAGTTCAATATTGCAAGTAAGGCACCTTTCACATCATGCATGAGGCTTCTTAATAGGACACTGAAAGTTTTGCAAGTTGGAGCTGAGAGTCAAACGGAGTACATTTTTGTCTTGTTGATTAAAATATAAAAAGTGATAAATTTAGAAGGGAGAATGTCTGTTATTTTCTTCTTGCTGGGACAAAATATACTCAACACCGAGTTAAAAGAGGAAAGGTTTATTTTAGCTCACAGCTTGTAGAGGATTCAGAATACGGTTGACTGGCTCTACAGCAGGCCATCATGGCAGATGGGCACCACAGAGGAGAAACAGTCCAAGGCAGGGCAAGCAGGAAACTGAACCTTCTTTCTTCTTTCTTTTTTATTCCATCCAGGCTGTGACCTTATTGCTTGGTGCCACCCACACCTATGATTCGTCTTCCCTGTTCACTAAGTGCATTGTGCATACCAAGAACTATGCTAAAACAATCAGTTGACTGATCCAGCATCACAAACCCATGATCCCATATCACACACCGATGATTCAGTCACTCCCAAAAGCATCATCTATGAGCATATGAAGCCAAGGGGACCTCTAGGTAATAGCTATAACAGAAAGTTAGAATTTGCAACTCGTAAAACATCCAAATCAAGATAACAGACTGGGTAAATGTGCTTACATTAATATTCATGAAGAACATCAACAATATTTAGGAAATAGGGAATAATACTGACTGTGAGATAAAAGTAATATATATATATATATATATATATATATATTATATATAAAAGACTCAAATTATAAAAAACGTTGATTTCAACCTAATGTAGGCAGAAGGTGGTCTGCTATAGAAATTATAATGATGATGCTATTTCAAATAGAATTCTGATAAAACATAAGTTCACTGCACACATTAACCACCATGAGATTTACCACCATGATTATTTATTGACAAACTGAGTAATGTTTATCTGTGCTTCCAGTTGTGCTCAAGAAGTGATTGAAAGTAGAATTTAACATGAAAATAAATTAATCTATGAGGAGAAAGTGGAGACTACTATGGGAGAGTACAAAAGGGATCCAAGGAAACTTGTGAATCTGTCCTAGAATGTAGAAAGTATGAAGAAACGTCATTCCAACCTGACAATCACAAATAACTGGTGAAATCTAAGCTCAAACAACTTTTAGCAGATTGAGAAATGGAGTTTGAACTGCAAACAACTGGCTCCAAATCTAAGAAAAGTTCATGCCTGCTGGGAGAAAATATTTAAAAATTCTTGCCTTTCTAGAGGAGCTATAACTGCACACTTATAAGAAAATATCAGCTTGAAGAGGTTACAGTTTGGGAGGTTCACTGCTGGTGCATCATAGTGAACCCCCACTGGCTGATAAGCTTAGGGGAATGCATCTAGTTACTAATGATCTCACCCCGCCATGGCACAGGGCAAAAAGGATATTCAAAATATCCCTGTGGTTGAGAAATTAGGGGAGGAAGGAAAATAGCAGTTGTAGAAAGGGAAAACCATAGGCCTAGATCATTATTCCACATTTGCATGGCACAATATAAACCACTCTGCTCCTAAGGTATCTGGAGGAAAACAGGCCAGGAGGGCAGGGGTGGAGAATGAGACTGCTGAACTAACTCCATCAAGGAAAATTTAAGGAAACTGTAAAGATCACAGTGATAACACCCACAGGTACAACACATGCACACCAAACCGAGACCTACTCAGCGTTGGAGACTTCGTCCATCTCCACTGACTAACAAACATGTTTTGAAGTAAATTAGTGGAAGAATTCCATGGGAAGCAGGTGCAACAGGAATGAGCACAGACAGACATCCTCTGGGACCAGATGTGTTTCCAAGTTGCTGGCAGGAGAAACGCAGCTACAGACACTCAGCTCACTTCATTAAAGGTCATTCATTGTCTGGAAGTTCGATCCCTTCAGATTTTCATATTTAATAGCTCTCTGTTGCTTTTGTAAAAGTGCCACTTGTAAGGGATACTTGTTTGATTATTTTTTAGTTTTTTTTTTTTTCATGAGAGTGTATTCGGCCATGAATTAATCCTCTCATGCTTGCAAGCAAAAAACTAAATGTGACCTAAAACTTGACATGATTTCTATTTCTGCCATGATTTGTCAACTACTTTTTAAAAATATAAACTCCAATATGCCTTATATTTTACATTTTGTGCATTTGGCTTGTCTTTCTTGTGATATATTAATATAATGGCTGTAATCCCCATATATTGTTTCTTTTTAATCAAAATTATTTGAGAGAGTTCTTATTTTATTGGAAGTGATATTTATGAAAATATTTACAAGTCTTTCATAAATAAAGCTGCAACCCAGTAGCAAAGAATAGGAAATATTAACATACATATTTATATTTTCCAAAGCAACAGTTTTAGTATACATAATTGTTTGTTAAAAGTGCATAGCACTAATAGAATATCACTTTTGCAGATATAAGAAAATCAAGTCTCAAAATATTTCCCTTTCCAGTGCTGATGTTTGTCACAGAGCTTGTTGAATATTAGGCAATGGTTGTATGACTAAGTTGTAGCTCCAGCCTCCAAAATTAAATGTTAATATTTGCTTTTACACTAAAGACATTATTTAAAATCTGTGCAAATTGGATAGAAATCAGAAACTTTCATCCCTTGAAAGCTATGTCCAAATTAAAGTCACAGACATTCTTCTTTGCAAAAATGTTTGTTAAGAGCAATTTTTCATGAGTATGATTTTTCAAGAGAAAGACAAAAATGCTTACATGTTATAAAGGTAATGTATTTTTTCTTCAGATCATATGACACACTACTTACATAGACTAAATATTTGTTTAAAAAATTAATGCTGTATCAATTAACTTCAAAGTCTGTTCCAAATTTGCCACATACTTAAGGATGTTGTGGTAATACAAGATTAAAACCTTTATTCATGTACTATTGGTTTTTGGTAGCCTAGTAGTTTTTCCTCGCAGTTATTAAAATAATTGCCCAAACACTAGGAAATTAAACGAAGAAAAGACGATGTTTTGGGCAATATAGACAATATTAACAATAAGGTCAGACATAGCCATAATTAGGAGCAGATCTATGAGATTTAGCAACAAATGAAAGTAAATCTGGAATTTGAGAAAGTATTATTCAAAGGTTGAAGACAGACAATAGTAGTGTCTAGGAATGAGAATAAGCCTGCAAAGTTTAAACCCACTAAAAGCCAGTGTGGCCATCCTTAGTTAGATGACTAGTTCTTGATGGGAAGTAAAGCAGTGAACCTTCTGCACACAGATAACCAGTTTTCCAAGCACCAGTTGTTAGCTAGCCTGTCTTTCCTTTACCATAGGCTTTTTGACTCACTGTCAAAGAAAAAAAATGCTGAATATATCTGTAGAGATTTCTGTATCCTCAATTCTGTTTTACTGACTCACATCTGTTTTTATTACAGTATCATTCCATTTTTATCACTATTGCTTTGTGGTATAACTTGAAGTCATATATTGTTGTGCTTCCTGATTTGTTCTTGTTGCTTGAATTAGCTTTTGCTATTCTGGGTTATCTGTGTACTGGAAATTGAAACTGGACCTTATCTCTCACCATAGAGTAAATTAAAATCAAAATGGAGCAAAGATCTGAACATTAAAACAGAAACATTAAATATACTGGAAGATGAAGTAGACAAAACACTTGAAGAGATAGATATAGCAAAGGATTTTCTAAATAGAACTTGGATTACACAAAAAGAACAGCAAGAATCAAGAAATAGGATTTTATCAAACTAAAATTTATTTTTAGCAAAGTAATCAATCAGTAGAGTGAAGAGACATCCTATAGAATGGGAAAAAAATTTTGCCAGCTACTCCTTAGATAAGAGACTGATATCTAGAATATACAAAGATGTCGAAAAATTAAACCACCTGAAATTAAAGATCAAGTCAAGAAATGGGTCAACAGAAATGATTAGATAATTCAGAGGAAGAAGTGCAAATGGTCAACAAATATACAAAAAATGTTTAAAATGTCTAGCCATTAGAAAAATGCATTGTTAAAGCAATATTAAGATTCCATCTTACTCCAGAAAGAATGGCAATCATTAAGAAATCCAACAATATAATTACTGGTGAGGCTGTGGTGAAAAAAATTCTTTTTCATTGTTTATTAGGATGGATATAGTAGAACCATTATGGAAATCTGTATGGAGATTTCTCAAAGCACTGAATTTAGAAATTTCATATAACCCTGCAATCTCCCTGGTATATATCTTCCCCAAAGAGCATATGACGTTATACTACAGAAATATATGCATACTAGTATTTATAGTAGTACAATAAGTAATAGCTAAATCCTGAAAATAGCTTGTGTGCCCATTAAAAGATGACTAGAAAAACATATGTCGCATCTCTATACAATAGAATACTACTGTGCTACAAAGAATGACAGATTTGAGATATTTGTAGGAAAATGGATGCACCTGGAAAATGCCATGTTGGGTGAAATAAACCAGACAGACAACATTAGTGCCCTGTGTTATCTCTTCTCTGAGTGAGGCAAAATGCAAAGAGAATAATAAAGGATGGATAGAAGGGGACAGGGTGATGACGGGATGCAATTGGTGAGTGATGAGGACAAAAGGGAGGGGTGAGGGAGAGAGAAACGGAAAAGCAGCGGAATGAAGGTGTGCGGTGTGCAAGAACTTAATGTCCACAACTAAGGCTGGCACTGTACGCCATGACAAGAGTTGAGATTAATAGTATCAGCAAGATTGAGAACTGTGCGAAGAGGATGGAGGAGGTGGGAGTGAAGGAGAGGGAAGGTGACAGGATTAAAAAAGAAACAAACTGTAGTAGGTACCTGTAACCACTCCCCAAGAGAGTTGTAAACTGCATGGACTGCAAACATTCACGACTACTAAAACAAACAAACAAACAAACAAATGACTGAAAACAAAATCCTCCCTTACGTGGTCTCATCCTGCCAACTCCCCCACACTCATACTCGCCACTGTCTCTCCCCTGTGCTGAATTGTGCCTCATGGTTGTCAATACCGTTCAACCGAAATGCCAGAAGAAAGCTTAACCTTTTCCTGCTTTCTCTCTTATTTCCCAATTCTATCAATCAAAAAATCATTTTCTCAATTGTGTCCTATCTTCTGCAGGATAGTTGCTGTCCACAGACTGCATCCTTCTGGTAAAGTTCTGTATAACTAAGGGGGAGACTTCTTCTCCACTAATGTAGTTATTTACTTTTGTACCGGCAGCCTTTGCTGAAACCTTATTGGAAACTACTCAGGGTACTTTGCCCTTAGTAAAATCCTTAATCTTTTTGAATATTGCAGTGCAGTGTAATCGTTATGCTTATACATCAGAAGAATTGAAGTTGCAATGATGCTAATTTACTATTCAAAATTAACACAACAAGGAAAGGGTAAAGTCAGGATTTAGTAGCTGCTTTACTTCATAACCTCCTTCTTTTATTCATTATATCATATTTCATTTCTGTGAGAAACACTGATTTTTTTTTCATTTTAAATGTAGGCACGTTTGAGCCTAGGAAAAGGATAAATTTGAAGAGAAGAAAAAGAAGACCTATTCATTTCTAATGGAAATTCTGATTATTTTTGCTTTTCTGAGGTTTGTTTATAATGAAACTAGGTTTAACCATGACTTAGTAGGTACCCATTACGGGAAAGACTGCTTTTGGTGTCTGCTCTCATTCAACATAATTATCAAATTCACCTTGATCATCAGCAAAGCCATGCTTACATCATTACCCATCATGATTATCTGTCCAGCGCACTGACCCCACGATTGTCTCTACCAATAGCAGAGATGCCAGAGCCGTTACATAGAAATTCGTCATAGTCACAGAGCTCAAAATATTCTAGTGACTTCAAAATGAAGCTCTGCCATATCCTTGCTGTATAATTTTCTGAGACATAGCCCAGTAGTTTCTAATTCAAAAGTACTGAGATGATGTGAGAGACAATGGAGCTTTCTTATACAATGCAAGCTTTTTGATATGCACTGATTTTATTTTTTTCCCCCTTTGGTTTTGGTTTTGTTTTTGTTTTTTTGTTTGTTTGTTTTATTTTTGAGACAGGGTCTCACTAGGTAGTTGAGACTGACCTGGAGTTTTCTATGTAGCCAAGGCTGGTCTTGAACTCACAGCATACTCCTGCCTCAGCCTCCCAAGTCCTGGGATTGTAGGCATGTGCCATCACACCCAGCTGCTATGCTCTGATTTTAAAAGCTTTAGTACAGTGATATAAAGTTACCTTCTCAGGTTCTATGAATCTCATAGGTGTAACCTAGATTCTAAGTAGAAACAAAATGCACAATGTTTTACTCATCTATGTGGGCACATGTGTGTATGGAGGGGGCTTCTGTGTTTCCATTTATCTTATACGATATGTTTCCATACTTTCTGAAACAACCTTACAATAAATGTATAGTAATTGCCACCTACAACCAGCAATGAAGATTATATAATTTAATCATGGATTTAGTCAATGTGTAAACAGGCAATTAGATTTTTAAAAGTGTTTCAAAGATCACTATTATCAAGTGAGACACTCCTCATTCATATGCAATGAATATTTTTTGGAAGATGTAATAAAACAATTTTTGTAAAATTTGGATGGAAACCTTTCCATCACATACATACATTTCTTTTTATAAGATTTCTACCACACACACATACATATATATTTTTTTCTCCATTCACTTATTTAATGTTTCTATTCCTCATTTATATACCTGACAGATTTAAAGCTTATATCCTTTCTTCATCTATCATTAAGTAGCATCTTTGATTTCAAAGATGAAATTTTAAGTAATTATATCCCCTCTTCTCAGTGTAAAACAAAGTACCTTGAACACTATAAGCTTCACGAATATTAAAAACATAAATTTATGTCATATTTGCATAACAATCCTGCAAGCCAAATCAATGTTCTAAATACCTAGTGTATGAGTCAAACTAATAACTCATCCAAATAAACCAGCAGAAAATAAATTTTTTAAAGAGAATATGAAAAGTCACATATTTTATTTTCATGCAGGGTATTCTAGATTAGCCGTATTTTAATATGTATTACTAATGTAACAAATATTTACTGAATGCTGTCTTTGTGCTAGTTACTATTATAATGATTCAATATTCACGAAGAAGTATCAAAAAACAAAAACAAAAATGCACACCCCTTGCAGTTTATAGTCCCGTGTAATAACAACATTTGAGTAGTGTGTGTTTTTGTGTGTGTGTGTAGAGAAATGAAGGACTTGAAGGGAAAATAAAAACTTAGTGAATGCTATGGACTGGATGCAATACATCTCCCCAAATATTCGATGTGCTGAAGCTCTAGTTGAGTATGATCTCTTAGGAAATGATTGGATCATGAGGGTTTTAACTTTCTGAATTTATTAATTTATTGACAATATCATTGGTGGCATTAGTGATGGAAAAAGAGATGGTGCTGAGCTGAGGAGAATAATCACAGCAGTGTTACCTTGGGGAACGTGTCTGGGCTCAGCCTCTTGCTGGCCCTTTCACTCTCTGTTTCATGGTTGCCATGAGGTGACCAGGTTATCCTGTGAGGCCCTAGTACAGTAGTGATTGTCTTACCACAGGCTTAAAGAGAACGGAGAGAGCTGACTGTGTACTGAATCCTCTAAAACTGTGAACCTCAATAAATATTTCTTCCTTCTTTGCTGATTTTTAAAATTATTTATTTATTAAGTTTAACAGTACAGTTTAGGAATAAAAGGTCCAAAGATAAAGGGGGTTGGAGGAAAGAAGGTAAAGGAATAAATATGAGAAAAGAAAAAAAATGGAAACAAAGTCTTTGTAAATCGGGAGGGATGGAGGAGTTAAAGGGAGGGCAGAGAAATGGGGAAAAAATAAGAGCCAAGGTATATCTGTCATCTAAAGTTACAAATTCCCAATGATGACGAATGCCATCATATTGTATACTTAAAACTGTCCTCTTCTTTGTAATTTATTGGTACATTTTACATATACAATACAGTTACATTCATCATTGGAATCTTGCACCTGGACATGACAGATCTTGGTTCTTTTTTTTTTTCTCCCATTCCCTAGCCCTCCTTTCAACCCCTCCATCCTTCCCTCTTTACAAAGATACTGTTTCTTTGTTTCTCCTTTTCTCATATTTTTTCTTTTGCCTTCTTACCTTTGCCCTACCCCTCCAAACTCCCCTACTCTTTCAGACCTTTTCTTCCTATTACACAATATTAACTATGCATTTTGATCCTTTTCTGCATCTTTAGTGTTTCATACCAGAGAAACTATTTGGTATTTACACATATTTTTCTTACTAATTTCACATAAGAGTATGGCCTCAATGTGTATCCACTTAGCTATAAATGTCTCTAGTTTCTCATTCTTTATTGCTGAGTAGTACTCCATTTTAGGAGGAAAAAAAAAGCCACACCTTCTTTATCCAGTATCCAGTTGATGGGCAATTGGGCTACTTCTAAGTTTTAGCTATTACAAATTGTTCAGATATTAACATGGGTACATATATATCACTATGGTATGATTGTTTTAACTACTTTGGAAAGATACCCAGCAGAAGAATAGGTGGCTCAAACGGAACCTCCAATCCTAGTTATCTGAGGTATCTTCATATTGATTTCCACAGTGGTTGTGCTAGTCTGCCCTCCAACCAACAATGAAGAAGGATTACTTTTTTTCCACAATGCCACAAGCATTTGTTATTACTTGATTTCTTGATAGTAGCCGTTCTTACTTGGGTGAGTAGAGTCTCAGTGCAGTTTGCATATGCATCACTTGAATGACTGGTGATGTAGGACATTTTTTCATAAATTTATTTGCTGCTTTTTCTTATTTGTCTGAAAAAATGTTTGTTCATTTCAGATACCCATTTTTTTCTCACTGAGTTTATTGGTACATTTTTGTTATACAGTACAGTTACATTCATCATCAGGATCTTGTACCTTTACATGACAGGTCTTGGTTCTCATTTTTCCGCTTACCCCTGCCCTTCCTTCACTCCCTCCACCCTTCCCTATTTACAAGTACTTTATTTCCATAGGGGAAAGGAAATAAGGGAAAAGGAAAAAACAAAAACAAAAAAAGAAAAAAAAATCAGATGCCCATTTTTGAATTGGGTTTTTTTTTTCTTGTTTTATAAATTATTTTTTTTTCTTTTATTGAGTTTATTGGTACAATCTAGGTATACAATACAATTACATTCATCATTGGGATTCTGTACCTTTACATAATACGTCTTGAGTCTCATTTTTTCCCCTTGTCCCTGCCCTCCCTTCACCCCCTCCTCCCCTCCCCATTTACAAACACTTTATTTCCATTTGTTCAATTTCTCATATTTTTTTCCTCTCCCTTATTACCTTCCCCCACCCTTTCCACTTTCCCTACACCTTTAGCCCTTTACTTCCTATTTCACATTATTAATTATCTCATTAGGATCCTGTGTACTATTATAGTTTTTCACACCAAAGAAACTATTCGGTATTTCAGTTAAAGAAATCTCTATATGAACATTAAAAATAGGGCATCCTAAAATAAAACTAAAAAGGTAAGTAAAAGAGAAAAGGTAATGATATAACATTAAAATAATCCTTAATTCTGGAGATGAAAATGGTCCCTGAACATATTTAAATTGCTTCTTGCTCTTATAGTCTTATCTTATTCTTTTTTTCATTATTTAGAAAATACTTTATTAGTTTCTGTAATCAAACCCACATAGATATGACCTTACATGTTTAGTATGATATGTTACCCCTGTACACATGAAAAAAATAAATAAATAAATTAACATTTCTAGACCAATATGGTTGTCCATTTCTGTACAATACCAACTCAACACAGTAAATTGGGATGACTTTTTCCAAAGTTGGCAGCACCTTTAAAGTTTCCCAAAATTCAATTTATATATATGT
>NW_022900936.1:19085569-19085814 GCF_012274545.1 Fukomys damarensis
TTTTTCTAGGATCTTGTTTAGAATTGCTTGTAGTGCTGGTTTGGTATTCATGTAGTTTCTCTGCTGTTCTTTGTTGTGGAAGTATTTTATTTCCCCATCCATTTTGAAAGACTTTTTTTTTTTTTCAGCTTTAATTGAGCTTATTGGTACATTTTAGGGATACATTACAGTTACATTCATTGTTGGTATCTTGTACCTCTACATGACACATCTTGACTATCATTTTCTCCCCTGCGATACATCAG
>NW_022900936.1:19085904-19093092 GCF_012274545.1 Fukomys damarensis
GTTCTTTGTTGTGGAAATGTCTTATTTCCCCATCCATTTTGAAAGAGAGTTTTGCTGGATACATCAGTCTAGGTTGGAGGTTATTTTCTCTTAGTACTTGAAATATCTAATTCCAGGCTCTCCTTGCCCCAAGGGTTTGTGTTGAAAAGTCTGCTGTGATTCTGATGGGCTTTCCTTTGTATGTGATTTGTTTCTTTTCTCTTACTGCTTATAGTATTTTGTTCTTCTGTTGGTTTTCTGGGATCTTGATTATTATATGTCTAGGTGTAGATTTTTTTTTTGTTGTAGCTAGTTGGGGTCCTATATGCCTCAGTTATCTGAATGTCAAATTCTTCCCCCTCTCTTTGGGAAGTTTTCTGTCATTAATTCTGCAAACAGTTTTTTAGTGTCATTTTTATTATCGATTTCTCATGATCTCTTACTGTTTTTAAGAGACCTCTCTTTTCATGGTCACTGACTGCCACACCTCCTCCTGACCCAGCTGCCATCGCTCAAGTGCCGGGTGGTAGGCTGGGCCCAGATCCACTGTGGGAAGGAGAACCACGCCAGCTCCCAACTTAGCCGCCATTGCTCAAGAACCGGGAGGAAGCCTGGGCCCCGATCCACAACGGGAAGGAGAGCCATGCCTGTTCCTGACCCAGCCACCATCACTCAAGCGATGCCCTCCCCCCCCGCACTCTCAGACCTCTTATGTCAGTCTTTGGACCCACTCTGCAGAGGCAGAGGTGGTCATCAAGGGTATTTTTCTGAGTTCCCAACTTTGAACATCTTTAAAGAAAGGTTGTGGGAAACCTGTAATAGAACGTTGTGGAGTTCAACCATTGAGAAGGTTGGGGAACTCAGTCTGGGCCTTGCAGCCTGAGGTCAGTCAGCATCATGGGGTTCCGCCATCAGCTAACTGAGATCAGGGGTCTTGCATCCTCGCTCTATCTGAGGCATTACATGGTAAATATACAATATTGAAATTTTGTTCACTGCAGACATGTTCTGGACTGCTTCTTGATTTCAATTTAATTCAAATGATTTAAGGGTGATAGACTAGTGACTACCACAGGTGGTCAGTGTCCAAGTTGTGCTTGATCTTAATGTGTTGCTGATTGTATCAGTTGGGGTAAAGCATTGCCGTTGATTTGATGAGCTGTTTTCTCTGATCTTATGAAGATGAGAATGTCTGTGGGTCGTTAGAGACACAGAAGCTAGGGCACAACTATATCAGGAAGATTTGGGTGATAATCCAGAGATTAAACCAAGGACAGTCTAGCAACAAAAATAAAAGTGAGAAAACACGTAAGCAAGACACAGGACAGACTTCCAGTTCACCAACGGCAAACAGTAGGGCAGATGAGGATGAAAAGGCCTATAGTGAAACACCAGGACACCCTCAATTCAAGGCACAGGAAGTAACAAAACAGATCAATCAGGCTCTAGAAAAATTCAAAATAGAAATAATTTCCCAGATAACCATAGAGATAGTGAGCAAAATGGAAGTCATGATACTAAACTCTAGACCAGAGACTGACAAAAAAATAGATGAGCTCAGGACCATGATAGAAGCCATGAAGGCCCAGCATAAGAAAGAAATGGAAAAAATAAATGGCCAACATAGGAAAGAAATGGAGTCCGTAAAACAGATTCAAACAGATATCCAGGAGATTAAACACTCTTTTGAAAGTGTACGCAACAGAATAAAAGAATGTGAAGATAGGCTCTCAGATATAGAAGATATGATTGAATTGGGTTTTTATATTTGGGGATCTGATTTAAATTTTTTTCCCACATTGTAGCTTTTCTCTTCGCTATGTTGGTGATTTCTCCTGAAGAACAGAAGTTTTTTAAAAAGATGAAATCTCAGCTTTTGATTCTTTGTGCTAGTGCCTGTGCTACTGAGGATATGTTCATAAAGTCTTTTCCTATGCCAGTATCTTCAAGAGTCCTATCTAACTTATCTTCCAGTAAGTTTCATGTTTCTCTTTAATATTTAGATCTTTAATCCTCTTGGATTTTAGTTTAGTGCATGGTGAAAGATAGGGGTCTAATTTTAATCTTTGGCAGGTTGAAACCTGCTTTTTTCCAACACCATTTATTAAGGAGACCATCTTTCCTCCAGTAAGGATGGTTGGTTCCTTTTCAAATATGGATTAGCTGAGTATGTCTGGAGTTGTTCTGCATTTTTTAATCTTTTCTACTTATCCTTGGGTCTGTTTCTTTGCCCAGTACCATGCTGTTTTATCACAGTGTCTTTGTAGTATAGTTTCAAGATGGGGATTGTGATACCTTCTTCCATATCTCTGCTGTCTAGAATTACTTTTGCTATTCTAGGTCTCTTCTGATTTCAAATGAATTTTTGGATTGTTTTCTCTACTTCTGCGAAATACACTGTTGGGTTTTCAATAGGGATGGCTTGAATCCATATAGCAATTTTGGAAGTATGGCTGTTTTCACTATATTGGTTCTTCCTACCCAGGAACAAGGGATGTCTTTTCATTTTCTTATATCTTCTTCATTCTCTTTTTTCAGAATTCTGTAGTTCTCAATGTAGAGGCATTGTGCTTCCTTTGTTAGATTGATTCCTACATATCTTATGTTTTGGATGCTATTGTTAAAGGGATTGTGTCCATAATTTCACTCTCAGTTAATCTTTTTGTGTACAAGAAGGCTATTGATGTTTGATTGTTGACCTTGTATCCAGCTACTCTACTGAATCTTTCAATTAATCTAGAAGTCTTTTGGCAGAGTTCTTTGTGTCTTCTATGTAGAGTATAATATCATCAGCAAATATTGACAGCTTAACTTTGTCCTATCTTTATTGCTTTTATTTCTTTCTCTTGTCTAATTGCTGTGGCTAATTTTTTTTCCAAACTATATTGAATAGGAGTGGTGATAGTGAACACTCTTCTCTTCTTCCTGATTTTAGCATAAAGGTTTTCAGTTATTGACCATTTACTATGATGTTGGCTGTTGGTTTGCATATATAGCCTTGATCAAGTTGAGATAAATACTACCTATTCCAATTTTGTTCAAAGTTTTTATCTTGAATGGAAGTTGATTTTCCATACACTTTTGGTGAATCTAATAAGATGATCATATGATTTTGTCCTTGACACTGTTAATATAGTGTATTACATTTATTGGTTTATGTATATGGAACCATCCTTGCATCCCTGGGATAAATCTGACTTGGTCAGGGTGTATAATCTTGATGATATTCTGTATTCTGTTTGCCAGTACCTTATTGAGGATATTTGCCTCTGTTCATTATGGAGATGGGCCTGTAGTTCGTTTTCTTTATTAAGTCTTTTCCTGGTTTTGGAATCAAAGTAGCACTTGCTTTCAGGAATGAATTTGGAAGTATTGTTTCCTTTTCAATTTCATTGAAAAGTTTAAAATATAGTGGCAATAGTTATTCTCTAAATGCTTGTAGAATTCAGTGGTGAAGCAATCAGGACCTGGGTTTTTCTTTGTTGGTCAATTTTTAATTATGTTTTCAATTTCACTGATTGTAATTGGGGTGTTTACAATTTTTATCTTCTTTATTAAATTTTGCTAATTCATGTGTATCTAGAAATCTGTCCATTTCTTCTTTGTTTTCCATTTTTATTAGAGTACAGGTTCTCAAAGTAGATATTGATTATCTTCTGCATTTCTGCAGGATGTGTTTTGATTTCACCTTTTTCATTTCTAGTTCCATGGATGTGACCCTTTTCTTTTCTTCCTTTTTTTATTTGATAAGGCTGTGTTTATCAATTTTATTTATTCTTTTAAAAAATCATCTCTTCAATCCATTTATTTTTTGTATTGTTCTTTTATACTCCATTTCATTGATTTCTTCTCTGATCTTTATAATTTCCTCCCATGTATGAGCTTTGGGTTTCTCTTGCTGTTCTTTTTCTAGGAGTTTGAGATTCACCATTAGGATGTTTCTTTGAGCTCTGTTTTCCTAGTGTGGCCATTCAGTGCTATGAATTTCCCAATGAAATTGCTTTCATTGTATTCCATAAATTCTCATATATTATACTGGCATTATCATTAAAATGTAAAAACTGTCTAATTCCTTCTTTAATTTTCTCTGTGACCCATTTGTTGTTCAGGAGAGTTTTATTAAATTTCCAAGTTTTTGTGAAGTCCTTGGGTTTTCTTATGCTATCGATCTCAGGTTTATTTGCACTATGGTTTGATAATACACAAGGGATAACCTTCTCTGCATTTATTAAACATGTTCTATGAGCTAGTATGTGGTCTATTTTGGAGAATGACCCACGTGCAGCAAAAAAAAAATGTATATTCAGGTTTTGTGGAGAGGAAAAATCTAGATGTCTATTAAGTCCATTTGTTCAAATGTTTGGTTCAGATATAGTATTTCATTGTTGATATTGTTCTAGATGACCTGTCTCTTTGTACCAATGGTGTATTCAGGACCCCCAGTACAATGTTTTAACTTGTTTATGTAATGTATTTTTCCAGAGTCAAAAATCTTACTAACCTAGAAGTCATAATATTTAATGTGATCCACACGATACTTCATTAAAACCATGAAAGACATGAGGAAGTAGACTTTCTGTCATTTGGAGAATAATAACTCAAGTAATACAGAGGGCAGAGAAATCTCACAGCCTATAATAGGGCACTAGGTTTTTCATGTTTGACCAAGAAGACATAAAAGTTGGAGTGGTGTGAGTCATATGAGCCCTGACAAAGAATACTGGAGTTCAGTTCTGGCACAGATACTGCAGAATACCGAAAGATATTGTAATTCCAGTGGCTCAAATTCAGAAATAAATGAAAAATACACAAACAGTTTTAAACAAAGGAGATCCACGACACAATAAGATATATAGACGTGTCGATGTGCAGACCATGTCACAATTTAAGGAAGGTATCATTGCCGCAGCTATTGGGTCCAATTGACAGATAGGCAGATGCCTTAATCAGCCAGACATCTTGGAATTTTCCACAGCAGCAGAAAGCTTCCTTACTCAAGGTAATGCTCTTTTCAAATTGCATCTCTCTGGAATGATCCCCTATTCTCATCTTGGGAAAATATTTGCCACAGCATTAAATGGTTTTTTCTATGCAAACAGGTGCCAGTGGAACCAGCTGTGTCAGTAGATACTCTTCACACCATTGCTTATCCTGCCTGTACTTCTCTTTCTGCTCACATTCAATGACACTAACGCAAAGTGTATCTTGTAAGAAGCATACTGCACTTTGAACCTCACAATTTGCTTCCTGACGAGTCCAAGTTTTGATGTTTGATATATCCCTTTGCAAGTTTTTCTCTGGTGCCAATATTGAGAGTAGAAATAGATGAATAAAAGTAGAAAGAATGTTTAGATGATTATTGAAAATTTTTTTGAAGATCTTGGTGAGCTGGACCTGACTGAGTGAAAGCAAATGATGTAGTAAAATATGATGAATTCCAGGTTTTTATCAAGTTAATATCAGATAGAGGATTTATGTAGCAGAAAGATGAGATTCACTTATTCTTCAAAATTTTAGAACTGGCAAAATAATATATATTGTTCTTAAACAGATAAGGAAGACTATAAAAGGAGCAAAATGGGTAGCATACTGTCATTTAAAGTTAAAATGTTTATCATTCATTCTCATAAAAATGAACATACCAGCTCTCTAGTTCTGAGTATAGGCATAGGCAAGTAGATATTTGCAAATCATAGTTGGAGATTATATTTAAAAATAGGAAGCTGGTTGGCATCATGAAAAATTGTATGTGGAAAAATACAGGATCAAAATACTCAGCCCTGAAGTAATCTAAGGTAAAAAGATCAAAGGAATGAAAAGAAACTAAGAAAGAGACAGAGTCTGTCAAAGAGTTCTTGTGAGGGATAGGGGAAAAGAAATATGGGAATGGAATTAACATGAGAACAAGAAAAAGATGGAAGCAAAGTCTTTGTAGATAGGGAGGGATGGAGGGCTTGAAGGGTGGGCAGGGGAATGGAGAAAATAAGCACCAAGATGGATTACCTAAGGGTGCAAATTTCCAATGATTACTGTCATTATAATGCATACCTAAATGTACCAATAAAATGAATTAATTAGAAAAGTCAGGAAGGATGGCAGTTTTCCTGAGATGACTGAAGAAAGTTTTCGGGACAGGGGAGATTGATCTTTTCCATTAAATTCTAAACATCAGATAACAGTGAAGAGAACTAATTCTCAACAATTAAGATACTAGAAAGGTCTGATGAGTGGTGATATTGGAAAGAACAAATTCATTGGATGAAGAAAGTGTTTGAAATCCTCAACTGAGTCAATTCACAAATTAGGCAAACCAATGTGAACAGCAGGCAAAGAAACTGTTTTGCAGAAGGTTTTGACTTCAGTTTCATAATGAAATAAGAATAATTTTGTTGGCAGGAACATTGGCAGTTTAGGAGATTTGGAGGGTTGTGGAGAAAGAAGAGGGCACTAAGTAAAACTGTGAGGTATGCATTTATACCTTTGAAGAGCTCACAAGTTGTATTCATTGTTGTGGTTTAGTAGAGTATTGTGGAAAATAATTCATGTCAATAACAATGATAGATTTTCAGAAACTGTCCTATATAATCATTGAATAAGAAAATTGATTGTTTGTTTATCCTCATAATTTTACAGAGCATAAAAAGATTTTCACTTTCCCACAAGCTTTCCTTTTAATCTGATTTTACGCTTGAAGCAAAACAATGCATTGATTTCCTGAGCAAATCACTTATACAAAACTATGATAGCTCCTCTTCTGGCAGTCAGATCAATGATAACTAATAAACAATGTTTATGTCTTTTTGAATTATTAGTTTGCAAGCTACAGAAACAGATCAGGGTATCTTTAGCAAAATACCACAGTTTATTGGAAAGATAAAGGATAGCCCAAAGCAAAAGGCAAGAGAAAACAGTTATTGAAAGAGACTGATGCAGGAGAACTGGAGATTTTATAATTCAGTGTACAGTCTCCTTAGAAAACAAAAGTAAGATAGATAAATTTCAATCAATGCCTTCACATATCAGTATCTTTTATAGGAAGTATAAAAACACTGAGACACCTTATCATGATTCTCTTTCTATTTAAACCCTTATCTTTTCTACTTCACTAGCTCAAAAAATTACCAGATTCCAAACATGAAATACTGTTTTAAAATTAAAGCTATAATTAAGTTGCATCTCTCTCTCTCTCTCTCTCTCTCTCTCTCTCTA
>NW_022900936.1:19093106-19112831 GCF_012274545.1 Fukomys damarensis
AAGCTAGTAATTTTGAATCATTCATTGGGATAATCAAATAATTTTCTTTATGTGCTAAAATTATTCTGTTCCTTACAGAATGGTAAAATATTACTTTGTCAAACAGCCTTCTTCTTCAAAGCAAATGATCAAAAATAGCTACTACATTTGTTTCATTTTTCTATCCTTTTCTGGGTCATTCCATTAATTACAGAAAATTAATATATTATTACAGACTCAAGTGTGCAAATCAAATACTTAAATACAAGGTGAAAAAATAAGTCTCTGCCAAGATAATTTCAATATTGATTCATTTTCAATGTTCATAATGTGTAATTTAATGTGTTGGTTTCTTTGTATATATGGTTGAAGATATAGTCTCATTTCAAAATCAGTATGTCTTGTTTACAATTGTATTATTAAAATTTATATTATGCTATAAAACTAGAATACAAATATTATAATTCTGATTTGGTTTGCAATATAGCAACTGCTTGGCCTCTTTTTAATTAACCATATAATCATACGGGAAGACAGTATTATCTGGTCTTAAAATTTAATTTGTCATCATAAATTTAGTAGACCATTAGTTCTAGGCTTCTGCAATGCCCACATTTACTTAAATTATCGAATTTATTGAAAGAAAAATTATTTAATATAAACAGAAAAAAAGAAGTGAAAGCTAGAATAAGAATGTACACAAACAATAAGAAAAAATATCTAAGGGAGATAAAGAACAGATCTTGCTGGGCCGGGGATTCAGCTCAGCGGTTCGGTGGCCTGACTTGCAAGCCAAGGACCCAAGCTCAATCCCTGGTACCAAAAAAAAAAAAAAAAAAAAAAAAAAAGAATAGATATTGCTGAAATATGTCACTAGACTAAAGTAAGAGTAGCATGTGAATAATCAGGGGTATGTTAACTAAGAATTTAAAAAATCTTGTTGAAGATTTTTATATGAAATATTTTTGTTTTATTCGAAATTCTTTTTTGTTTTTCTTCAACTCACAGAATTTTCATCACACTTAAGTAATGGAGAAACAAAGAAGTTAAGCGATATATATATATATATATATATATATATCGCTTAACTTCTTTGTTTCTCCATTACTTCTTAGCTTTGTTGTTTCCAACTCTGTCTTTGCCACCTATCCCATCTGTGCTTTTCTCTTTGCTTTTATTTTAAAGAAATTCTAATGTGTTAGGAGGAGATAACTTTCCAAATTATTCTTCATCCACGATACAAAATGTGCCTTCATATGACACTATTGCTGCCAGAAGATAAGCCGGAGAGGGGATGAAGGAGCCTCTCTGTCACAGTTTACAACAATGGCCTTGCCAAAGTCGTTTACTGGACTCAGTATCTAAGGCAAACCGCACACAGGCAAGGACATTTTTATTTTAACATCATAGAGCAGGATATGTATGACTTCAACCTTCAGGTTTGCCCTGGAAATTTATTTCTTCAAAAGTTCCACCTACTCCTCTTTGATTAATGTTAAGCAAGGAAAAATTTGAACTTCCATTTAAAACTAAGTGCCTTGGGATCAATAATTAAATATTTTCCACTGGACATTTTATAGATTCAAAATGATCAAGTATTTTCTTGAAAATAAATCACTTGTGTAATATAGTCTGATTTTATTTTTTGTGTTACATAGAATTTATCTTTGTATGAATTTGTTTCAGTGAACTGAGCCTGTTGCTTTACAAGCAGATATGTGGGCTGTTATACTTGACCGAAGGGCTTGGCTAAGTGACTAATTAATTAAATGTAGGATTTCACGCTATTTTTAATTTTAAGAAAAATCAATTTGAATTTGTGATGACACTTTAGCCTATATGAACTAGGAAATTTAACAAGGTCCTTGGAAGGCCCAGTTTGAAAAAATTTATATTCATAAATGTTTGATTGAGGCAAAATATTTGTTCATGTTCAACCTTGTTTGTATTTGTTTTTGCATTCATTAAATTTATTTTTCATTATTGCAACTTTGTGGATTATGCACATCTAAATGCATTTTGACCTTATGAAAACTATCGTATTTGTAGATGTGGTAACTACTCAGAAATTTTTCTTTATCTATTCCTTTTCCTCTAAAACTGTCCAAATGTCCCTGCTACTTAGATTCCTGGATACAGGCTTCTTCTTAATCTAATTTCAAAGTTTGGGAAAATTTTTCCTTTAAATATATCTTGGTTTCCTATAGGAAGAACAAACTTTCATACTTTTGAGGTTAGAATTGGTATCCCAAGAAGAGTGAAATCCTCCTGACATACACATTAGAATTTTCTTAGAGAAAAGCATCAAGATAAGTCACTCCAAGTACAGAGAAAACTCAAATAGTAATGAATATTAAGAACCATAACATTCAGCCAATAGGTGTACCATTTCCATATGGTGAACCTTCATGGGAAAGTTTACAAAACAAACTCCTTGAGGTCATTCAAATATAAGTACCTTCTCCCACCTTTAAAAAAATATGCTTAATCACTTCTCTTTCTTGTCATTCACCTGGGATTTTTTTGTGCTCTTGTGATGAAAGCTAGTTTCTGAAAAGTGTATAATGTATTATTGGTATGTGAATGTTACGGTTTGGGTCTAGATGTCACCTTAAAGCCTCATTCAGTCACAGGTGGCTTTTTTCAGAGATGGCTGAATCTAGAACATGAGATTCCGGTATTAAGGGCATGTGGTTACTGAACCAGCACACGGATTGATGTGGCATGACCCTAATTCCAGTAGTGTGATAAGACAAAGGGGAAGAGAGATGCCTTTAAGTTTCCTTTGTTGCTTTTGCTACTGTATGGGTGCCTCGAACTATTTATTCTCTGTGACAACCTTTTGTCATGGAGGCAGCTGATTATGGACTGAAACTCTCCAAACAGTGAGATAAATAAACCCTTTACCTTTAACTTTGGGTGTTGAGTATTTTGTCTAAATGGTGAGAGAAAAGTAACTAACACAATGATTATTCTAGATCAGTGTCATAGTTTTTATAGCCTGTTACATTTACCTCTGAAGCAATATTTCCATCTCTGCCTCTATTTCTAGTCATTCCAACTGGTATGCTGCTATCCACAAAGCCAGCTATGTAACATAACTTACAATAATCTAAAAAAAATGGACATTGAAGCCCGGGATGTAGCTCAGTTATACAGCATCTGCCTGGCAAGCACAAGTTCCTAAATTCGATCCCCAGAACTGGAAAAAAAAAAGTTAAAAAAATATGGAACAGACTTTGGAATTTTTGAAGTAAATTAGAATTTTATGTACTTTGCAAGGGCTATATTTGTCTTAATAAATATTAATCCTCTAATTTTAACACAGTTCCTGACATAAATGTGATGTCTAAAGTATCTGTTAAGTTGAATAATTAATGAGAATTGTAATCTCGAAGATATAAATTATCATTTTTATAGCTTCGTGTCAACAGAGTGTTTGGTACATTGTAATTTTCCAAAATACTATTTGAGATAACACTTTGGAACCTATTAAAGATTCAATTTAAAATGTAAAACGGTAATATTCTAGGTACACTCCTGCTGCAATAGAGACTGCTATTTTTTTCCTTTATTGATTTTTGAGACAGAGTCTCACTATGTAGTTCAGGTTGATCTTGAACTGACTATGTAGCCCAGGCTGTTCTCAGATTTGTGGCAATCTTCCAGCCTGGATCTTGCAAGTGTTGGCATATGCCACCATGCCCAACAAGACTACTTTTGAAATATCAACTTATCGTATATTTATTCTAGTGGTAGAAAATAATGAAGTGATAATAATAATAATAATAATTAAATTTAAATTGAGAGAATTTTGGTTATAGGCATCATGGCTAATACCCTAGTGGCTATAGAGCCACAGATTTATGGATCACCTCCCATTATTCATTGGACATTAGTTTGTGAGCTACTCTCAAATATGAAAATCTACTAAAATAAGTTCCTTAAATAAAATAGCATAATATTGGCATGTAACTTATGTACATTATCCTGCATACTTTCAAAAAATTTTAGATTACTCACAATGCCTACTACAATGTAAATGTCATGTGATTAGTTGTTCTACTATTATGTTTAAGGCAATAACGATGAGAAAAAATGTGTATGTCTAATGTTGTTGCAATTGTTCTGAAAATGTTTGATCCATGAAAGTTCATATTTAATAATGCAAAACCTATGAACATGGAGAACCAATGGTACTGGGAGAAATGTGATCAATTTCTTTTGTCTGTGAATGTTTTAGAATTGCAAATATTAAAACTGTAGGAAGTGAAACAAGAGACACATGCTAGAAATACATTTTCTTTGTGGTTGTTATACGAAATAGCCAACAGAAAGGACTAATCTTCTGTGTTTTTGTTTTTGTTTTTGTATTGCTTTTTTGGTTTGTGTGTTTTTTTGTCTTTATTTTTTTAATTTCTCAGGTTTGGCTGGGATAACCACCGCTGCTGCACCTGTTATCCTACCTGTATTAGAAGGAAAACAAATCCAAGGGTGGCAGAATGAAGACACATGAAATACTTGCATAGTTGAAAATGTTGTTAGGCTGATGATAAGACCAACCTGAAATTAACACCAATTTTTGTCCTCTTGAGGAAAATCTTATTATTTTCTTATTTCTAAAAATAAGGAATAGTTTAGCATTTTGTTATTTATAATCCATAATGGCCAAAGAAATTGACATTTAGGTTAATTTTTGTGGATATTTAATTATTTATTTCCTGCTATCCGAATTCACCATCAACTATAGTTGATTTACCTAACATAGATCAATGAAATAACTTAAAATAAGAAAGAATGAGAGGATGCAAGGCTTTTATGGCAATTTGCATTCAAAACAAATTAAATCCAGTGGTGAAAACCTCATTATCCGTTATATAGTTGCCAGTTAAATAATGCAAATTTGGTTCGTCAATTGCTGTTAATTCAAATGAAAACAAAATCCAATTAGTTGAAAATTAACATTCGATAAGGAGAAAAAGAAGAAAATTGTACAGAAAGGAAATATCAACTTTATGTTTGACCCCTGTCTTCTGAATGCTTGCTTGTTGGATATAAAGTTTACATGTTGTTCTTCATAATTCAAATATTTATTATTTCAAATTTTATTTATCAATGGAAAAGTATATACATTTCTAAACTATAGCAAATATAAGATACATATGTAAACATTCAGTAAATGAAATTATGAAAATAAATAGACTGGTCTAACATTGACCCCACCAAACATGCTGAAATTATGGTAATTTGACACTATTCAAATTATATTTCAAAGGATTGCAGTATCCATATCATAAGAGGCAGTTCTCTAACAAGAACCATTAATTCTTAATAATACTTCATTAAATGAAGCACCAAATACATAAAATAAAAACAGGAAACTAAAGATAAAATCAGATCCACAAATACTACTGAAAATTTCCAAAAACCTCCCACAGTAACTGACAGATAAAGAAGGCACAGAAATCTTAATTAATAAATTAATTAATTTGGGGGGGTATCGGGGATCAAACCTTGAGCTTACAAGGCAGGTGGTGGAACCACTGAGCTAAATCCCCGGCACCCAAAATCTTAGTACAATAGTTAAAATTAGCAAAACTATGACTCTGGCAGAATATTATAGCATATGCAAAACTTCCACAGCGGAAAGCACTCTCACAGGAATGAGAAATATTCATCCACGTTAATGGCAGCAATAAAAAGTATATCCAAAGGAATGCAAGTCCTACAAAGAAAACTCTCACACCATGTTGGAATAATCTAGAAACTGAGAGCAGAAATAAAGTTAGAATGCAATAGGCTATTTTTTTCTCTTTTGCCATAATATCTATTTTTTACAGTTGTACCTCAACTCATGAACTTAATCTGTTCTGAAGTTCTGAAAAGATGAGCACCTTTGTGTTTGTGTGGGAAAGATGGCTATGGCTGTATTTATCAGCCCATCCAGAATTTGCAAAGAAAAACAAAACATTTCTAAACATTTTGTTTGCAAACCAAATTGTTTGTAAACAAAGAAATGTGAACCAATGTACCACTGTATTTCAAACTTTATTTATGTACTGAGTATTTCATGTAATAGAAATTATGTAATATTTAAGTTTGGGTGTTTGATTTACTTCACTTAATATAATGGTCAAAAGGTACATCCATTTTCCTAAAAATGCCTCAAGTTTATCTTCCTTTACAGTAGAATGGTATTCCTTTAATTATAAATACCACATTTGCTATTTTCCATTTGTCTCTTGACAGAATATAAACTGTCTATGAGATTTAAGTATTATAGAATGTGCTCCCATAAACATAGGTATGCATATGTCTCTGTAATATGATGTCTAAGTTTTTGAGGAAGATTCCTAAAAGAGGAATAACTTGGTCAAATTGAATTTCTGTTTTCTGTTTTTTGACGTATCTCCATACTGATTTCCATAATGACTGTATCATTTTACACTCCCATCAATAATGTAGAACTGTTCAGACCTACAATATGGGAAAAATATTTACCAGCTGCTCCTCAGACAAAGGACTCTTATCTAGAATATATAAAGAACTCAAAGCAATCACCCCCACAATATAAAGACCCAATTCAAAAATGGGCATCTGAAATGAACAGACATTTCTCAGACAAAGAAGTAAAAGCATCAAGTAAATATATGAAAAAAATGTTCCACATCACTGGTCATTTGAGAGATGCAGATGAAAAAAAAACTGAGATTCCACATCACCCTATAAAGAATGGCTGCTATCAAAAAATCAACCAATAACAAATGCTGGTGAGGATGTGGGGAGAAAGGAACCCTTCTCCTTTGTTGGTGGGAGTGCAGACTGTTGCAACCACTATGGAATTCAATAAGGAGATACCTAAAAGAGCTGGGACTAGAAGTTCCATTTGACCCAGTCATCCCTCTGCTGGGTATCTTTCCAAAGAAAATAAAAAGAATTATATCACAGTGATATATGCCCACCTATGTTTATAGCGGCACAGTTGGTAATAGCTAAAATTTGGAAACAGCACATTTGCCCATCAGTTGGAAACTGGATAAAGAAGATGTTTTTTTTTTCTATAAAATGGAATACTACTCAGCCATACAGAATGAGAAATTAGAATCATTCATAGGAAAATGGATACATATTGAGGATATACTCCTAAGTGAAATAAATGTCACACATGTGTAAATGCAGAATAGTTTCTCTGGTGTGAAAAAACTATAATAGTACATAAGATCCTGATGAGATAATTTGCAATGTGAAATAGGAAGAAAAGGGCTAAAAGTTCAGCGAAAGTGGGAAAGGTAGGGGAAAGGGAATAAGGGAAACAAAACATGACAAAATGAAAAAATGGAAATAGAGTTTTTTTAAATGGAGAGGGCAGTAGGGGGTGAAGGGAGGGCAGGGACAAAGGGAAAAAATGAGAACCAAAACCTGTCATGTAAAGGTGCAAGATTCCAATGATGAATGTAACTGTACTGTATACCTAAAATGTACCAGTAAACTGAATGAGAGAAGAAAATATAGAACAGTTTCTTCCCACAGCCTTGCCAATTTGTTATTGGTTGACTTCTTAGTGTTACCCATTCTTTCTGGGTTGAGATGGAATTACAGTGTTGTTTTAATATACATTTGTCAAATAGCCAGTGATATTGAATATTTTTTCATGTATTTATTGGTTGATTGTATTTCTTCATCTGAGAATTATTTATTCCTTTCAGGTATCCATTTTTTATTTACTTTAGTTAGAATATTTACCTGTTATTTATTATTACCTTTGATTCAAATTTATGAAATAGCTGTGTACTGCAAAATGATAGATAAAGAAATACATTTTTGTATTTATCTGTCTGAGTAGGAATCTGTGTTCACAGGGGGAAAAAAATCACCTGGATTTTCTATTTAAACAGTGACAAAATGTGTTATTTTATTAACTTAATAGTTAAGACTGAAAATTAAAAATGCATGTTAGTTTCATCACCAACATCATCCAAACAGAGTTTTAATATATCACATTGTTTGCTGTTTCTCTTAGTCCCAATATCTTAGGTGCCTATACCAGCAAACTTTGAGACCTTTCAAAAATATTGTCAAAGTGAATGTAAAATAATGTGTTATAACATAACACAATCTCGGATTATGTGCATATGTATATTTATCTCCTCCATTTCAGAAATTTGACCAAATAGATATAAACTGAAATCAAGAGCATGTATATCAGAGTGAAAGGAAATGAAGAACAGAAAAAAATATAGACTAAATTCTTGTCCTGAAGCCTGTGCTATGGTTTTAGTTTTGGTTCTGTTTTCCCAAGATAGAACTAACACTAAATACATAAATTATTTGTAGTTATGATTACACTTTTCAAAATTGAGAATATAATGAGCACATAATAATGAGCTAATTATAGGTTTCCAATAAAGCATAACTTTAATGTTTTAAGATCAAATTATATGGGCTGGGGATTTAGCTGAGCAGTTTGGTGGCCTGCCTTGCAAGCGCAAGGATCCGAGTTCAATCCCTGGTACCGAAAAAAAAAAAAAAGATCAAATTATATATACCAAAATATGCTCCTCTTTTCTTTATTATAATTAGACTAGCAAGGAGATACAATTATTTCAAAAATGAATTTTGGCATTGCCTGCATTATATCTAAAGTTGTTTTTGAAAATATAAATTTGCGATCATATTGAGTCATTGGAAATATATTTTTTCAAACTGCTACAAATTAACGCATTTAGAATACCTAATATATTTTCATTATCTTCAGCAAGTGAAGTCAATGATGAATGTAACACTAAAGAATTTGCTTCTGTTTTTCTTATGCTCCGAGTGGTAAGTTTTTAAAAATTTAAGAGATTGAAGACAAACACACTTTTAAAAATATAACTATGGACAGTGGATGTTTGAGTGATTCTACACAAAAGTTAGTGGGGTAATTGTACTATGTATGTGGCATAATTTCAAGCCTAGCCTTAGTGTCTTCAAGATTACTGACATTGTCTTTGAGAGACCTAAACAAGTTCCAGTGTTCCATGCTGGTATGTTTTACTCGATCTATTTGATAAAGATGATAAATTCATTAAATGATTAAGGAATACTCAATATAGTTAAGCTGTGCTTAATTCTAATTCGCTATGTATAATAAGCAAGTGTTTCCATTTTTATGTGGTTTCTTTTCCAATTTTTGTTTCTTTTTGTTCTTGTTGTTTTGCTTTTTACTTCAGCTTGTTACAACAAACTGTCATATTTTGTTTTTGTTAGAATTTCAGTTTTAGCTGGATGAGATGACTCAAGCCAATAATCCCACAAGTCTGGCAGGTGCAGGAAGGAGAATTACAAGTTCAAGTGCAGCCTGGAAAATTTAGTGATTTAGCAACACACCCTATCTAAGTTAAAACATGAAACACAGGCTAGGGGTGTACTTCATTGCCAATTCCCTATATTCTGTCATCAGTAGAGAAAAAAATGCACCTGCTATATCTAGGGGAAATATAAAATGCATACAATTTACAGCCAGAACTACACAGATATGAATGAAATTTCCAGTCTACAATAAAAATGCTTTATCTGCATAAAATTAAGAATATAAGTAGCTCAGAGTCTGAATATGAACCTCAGCAAAAAAAAAAAACTATGAATGCCAAGAAAAAATGAGATGATTTTACATCTTATTACCTAGTTACGTTTTGTAATTTTGTGTTTCCTTTGTGTAGTGTGCAACATTCTTTCCTTTATGTAAATATTTCCTTCTGAGCAGGAGTGACAGTTGAAATCATCAAGTTGATCTGTATTGGTGTGACTTGCTTTCATTTTTTAAAAATTATACATTGTAGGGCCAGGGATTTAGCTCATTGGTTCCGCCGCCTGCTTCACAAGTGCAATGACCTGAGTTCAATCCCTGGTACAAAAAAAAAAAAAATTAGACATTTTATCTTTCCACTCAGGGAAGACAGGATATTCTACTCTTGTGCTAACACAATAATTCTTATCTTAGTAATTATACATACATTTACAACTGTCCCTTCAGGATCTTTGTTACTATATATGCAGGCATCTTTTAAACTCATTTATTCTTGAGTTTAATTTAAAACAAAAAATATCTCCATAAAATTCATGTTATTAAAAGGCTTTCAGTATAAAAATCTTTGAAGAAATTTCAGAAGGCTTCATAATTAAAGGATTACAGAAGTAAAAGCAAGGAATCGTACAAGATAATAAGACTTACTTCAATAATTTATTTTATGTAATTTAAAATTTACATACGTACTATTTTTCTATCTGACACCTAGTATTCAGACTCAGATGTGAAAAATTTTAAATTGAGTGTTAATTATCAATAAATTTTGTGGTACAAAGGTATTTAATTACCTTACAAAAATTCCTTTTTCAAATATGGATTCAAAAGTTGGAGGTGTAAAAATTCCATTGATTCTGTAATCCTGAGCAGTTGCTAATGCATTTTCTCCGGTTTTTGATTTCTTTAAAGTAGCTGAAACTTTATACATGTGATAGTAACTAGAAACCAGGTTTCTTTCAAAAGTTTATAAGTTAATGTCAATCTTTTTTTTTCTTGCCAGTATATCTTGTAAAAATGGTTTATATAATCTACCTTCATTTTTAAATCTCTCTCAGATATTCAGTGTTAATTATGTAAGCAAAAGAACATTCACATTCACAATTCAAAGAAAAATGTAACTAAAATTTGGTGAATTATGTAATGAATGTATCTATTGAAAAATCACATTTCAGTTTTGAGATCTAATGTCCTCATGAGTCTTAATTGTAAATGCCAGAATAAGTACACTGTTTAGGGTAGGAATGTTTGTAATGCAGAGTGGAAGAGGTGGTAAAGAATAGGAGTAAAGTTACTAGCTATAGTGGCATCACATCACAAGGAGGTTTCCATTTGATATTCTGGCATTCATGGCAACCTCAAAAAATATATGTACATATGTGCTAGTTTAATAATCTTATTCTATCCTTTGAAAATTTCTGCTGTAAATATTAGCATGCTTTTATGATTGACCTCTTTGTTTCTTGGAGGCCACATTATGGTTCAATTAAACAAACCACAGAAGGGAACATCAATTGTCTGGCCTCAGGCTGCATTATAAGCAGATATGACCTAGTATGACAAGAATGATGTACCTGCTAAGTCACAAATTAGCACATCTCAAAAGCCAATATTGAGCAAGCTCAATCCAGCAATAAAATTGTGACAATTGGGAAGTATGACATTAGTCAATAATATGTCATTGGAGAGCTACCCATAAATTCTACAGCGATGTTTTAGCAATTATTAAGTTAATTCTGTGAACTTTTTTAGTTTCACAATATGAAACCAATCCACTGTGTCCAGCTGCTCATTAAAATGCCTCTCCCAGTGTTACTCAGATAAAAGAAGGGTAGTAGATGAACTTAGAAAACATTTCAGTAAGAGAAAAAATATTCAATTTTGAGTGGAATTAACCAATTTTATCATCTGTGATATAATTAAATTGCATATTTGAAAATCAACAGAGATAATAATAAAGTATGCTTCAAAAGACTGTTGGAAGTTCAATAAGTAAATTTGTGTAAAATACTTAAGAATGGACTGGAATAAATGCCATGGGTTGGATAATATTATTATTTATGTGCTTTATTTAGACTCACATACTTCATTTTTGCCTTTTAACAATACAGGTATCTAAACTCCAATACCACAGAGGATCAATATAAATTATTTATTATTGTTTATACATTGTCATTTTTAATTAACTTCTTAAATTTTAAGCATTGGTTATGAAATTGAGCTCAATTGTTTACTTGATTGCCTGGATTAATCAAGCACTCTTTTATATATCGTTGAAGTGTGGCTTTGGGCTCTGTCTCCGCTGCTACCTGTTGCTCTCCATCTTGGTATTATTCTTGCACGTGCTCCCAGCCACTATGAGATGAGCAGCTTTCATTTGTCACCACCCCATCCCAACATGATATTCCTGCCTTGGAACTAGCTGTCCATGGACTGAATCCCTTGAAACCTAGAGGCAAATAAACCTCTCATCCTTAAAGTTCTATGTGGCAGGTATTTTTTCTCAGCAAAGAGGACCTTGACTTTGTAAATCATCGATAGCTAAACTTTGATGCACACCCCTACAAATAATACAGTCTGGAAAAGATAGCACACTGCAATTTAAAGCAATAGAGAATCAGGGGAAGTAGTTTGATGATTTATAATGCTACTGTGAAAAATAGTTGTTTAAATCCAAATAATTGCTTGTGTATTCTGCATTTGCATTAAAAACTGATGACAAATCCAAGATGCAGAAAATAATAATAAAAAATGTCCACTCTTTCTTTAACTCAATTGTTAGTTTTTGCATGGGTAAAGAAAAGTCTGTATTTAAGGAAATAGTGTTTATCACTCTAGAATAAAGATAAAATGATGACAAAATTTGTGTACAGTTTCTGACTTTCCTAGTTCTCTAAACAAAGACAGGTGCTGAATAATTATTCATGGCTGTCACAACTAGATGTACATCTTTTTGAAAGGAACTGTCAAACTTCTTAATATCTCAGAAAAAAGTACATTCATGGCTATGCCACTAAAAATAGAGCAAAATTGCTAAGCATATTGAAGAAAAAGAAGAGACTTATAGTAAGTAAAAAGGAGAGATAAAATATAGATTAAAGTAGCAAACTATGTATGGGAAAGGCTGAAATTTTATTTTTTTCAAAAATGGTTCCTTTCAGAATTTTCCATGTTCTACAACTGAACAGCTTGGTAAAGTCCATTAGTCCAAATTTCTTATTTATAAGATGAACCTGAAAGTAACACAAACTCTTCAGTTGATCTGAAAAACAAGCCAAAGTTATTTTTTTAAATGATCACATAATTTCATATTTATTAATATTTTTAGGAATTGGCATAGGATATCCTACACCAAAATCACCAATACACTTCAAAATTAGTCAGAATTGCATCTCCATACACTATAATAGTATTTTTCCAAAGTAATTACAAAATATGGATGAAAGCACAGTTAGTCACATAATAAAGAAGTATTTGAAAGCAGACATATTGATTTACCCAGATTCTTGAAATACTTAGAGTTAAGAATTTCAAGGTGATAAGTTTAAGATTTCAAGTAGACAAACCAAGCTAATTAGTGGTGATGACTAAATTGTAATATTAACATTGATTTAATATAATCCTAGTAATATTGATTTGTGCCAATGTTTTTTTTCTGATTAAGTTTATTGGTGCATTTTAGGTATACAGAAGTTACATTCATCATTGGGATCTTGCACCTTTACATGACAGGTCTTGGTTCTCATTTTTTCCCCTTGTCCCTGCCCTCCCTTAACCCACTCCTCCCTTCCCTATTTACAAAACTTTGTTTCCATTTGTTTTCATTTTCTCATATGTTTTCTTTTCCCTTCTTACCTTCTCCTTACCCCTCTCCCAACCCCATAAATTTAGATCTTTTCTTCCTATTACACAATATCAATTAAACATTTTGTTATTGGCATAGGTAAAGACTTTATGAAAAAAATCCTCAGTTGCACCGGAACTAGCACAAATAATCAACAACTGTGCTAATGTTTATTAATCAGTTGCTTTTTTACTGCCAAAATTGTACTTTGTTATTAAGTTGGAGAGAGAATTTGAACCATCTCTTTGTGATTTCTAAGACTTTTGTATTCATCGTTACAATCTTTGCTATTTTACTAACAATAAATTATCTGTGATTTGAATTATAAGTTGATTATCAATTTGAGAAACAGTTTTAAACTTGCAACCTTTTTTGGCTTTTTCTGTCTATGCTGTTGTTCACAGAATAATGTAAATGTACATGGAATTTTGTTTTTTTAAGTCTTTATAATCTTGACAAAAATATTTGAGACTTGAATATTAATGTGGAACATATAAAATGTTTTTATGTATGAGCATGCATATTTTTGCTTAGTTGAACAAAATTGTATGCAAAAGCACATGAAAATCAGGGCAGTAGTTGCTGGTCGTGGTGGCGCACACCTGTAATCCCAGCACTCGGGAGGCTGAGGCAGGAGGATCGCTGTGAGTTCGAGACCAGCCTGGGCTACATAGTGAGTTCCAGACCAGTCTCAACTACATAGTGAGGCCCTGTCTCAAAACACAAAACAAAACATAAAATCAAGGCAATAGTCCTTGAACTATATTTTTACTATGCAATGCTGAAAATCATTGGTTTCTTTTTAAAGTTTTGGATTGTTTTTATCCTGTGGATTTCTTAATTCATTTACTCATTGATTCAAATACATGCTCATTTGAATTTCATTTGGGAGATAATATCCTCAATTCCATAATGTGAAGAAGATAAAGAGTGAGAAACCCTGAGTTAAGAGAGATAATAAAACCTGGTTTGAAAGGAAGACATTGAGGTGGATTACAACCCGCACACGCCTGTCACTCAAGATAAAGATTTTTTCCCCATGGTAAAATCAATGGAAAACTTTTTTTAGTATCTGAGATTAAATGCAGAGGCTTTGCACTGTTGCACCCCTATTCCTTCCTTCCTACCTTCCTTCACTCCGTGCTTCCTCTCTCCCTCCTTTCCTTCCTTGCCTCCCCTTTGTCTCCCTCTTTCTCTCTCCCTTTCTCCTTCCTTCCTTCCTTCCTTCTTTCAATATTGCTAAGACACTAGGTTGCTCAGACTGACCTTGAATTTGGAATCCTCCTGACTCAGCTTCCCTGATTGCTGGGATTACAGTTGTGCGCATCAGAGAACTTCTCAAATACTTCTAGCAATGGACAATGTGATCAGGTTTTGAACATATTCTCTTTCAGTGGTTAAAATTATAACTTAATCTAGAAATGTGTAAACAATTTCCTATAGCAATAACACAATATATAATCTGGCAAACAAATGCTATTAATATTGTTATTCTGGACAACTTAACATACTCATGATGTTTTATTTTCTCATGTGCAAAGGCACGATAATGCCCAAACAAATGCAAGATTAGGTGAAGTTAACTAAACAATGTTAGATTTCTAAAAAGACTTACAAAATGATTCATAAATAGACAACACCTAATTATGTAGCGAAAACTAAATATTGAAATTCTCATTTTTAAAATATTCATTTATTATACTGATATAAAAATGATTTCTTAAAGGATTCTTGCTTATCTACCTGTAGCAATTTATTTATTTTTGATAAAATATATTTTGATAATCTCCACCTGAAATATGTTTAGATACTTATGGAATAAACAAAATACTAGCATGGTATAAAACAATCTACTCTTAAACATGAGAACAACATGTTCAATACCAAATAATATTTAGCATTTTACGTGATATGATATAGAACATGGTTTATATGTTTGTAGCTTCTAATCAGTTACAGAAGAAAGAAAACTTACATTTCTAAGACATCTTACCATCACAGCTACTCAATGTGAGATTGTTTCTGCTACCCTTTTATTTGAATTTTCATGGAAAGTCCTAGACTTCAGGTGGACCAAGGTTGACACCTATGATCTATAGTTGACCTTAGAAATATCTACCATACCACTTGCTTTTCTTCCAGGGTAATATATACATTCTTCCAATCAAAAGATTAGGGTCTATATTCCTTCATTTAAATGTGAGTGTTAGTCTTACATCTCAATCTGGTTTAGTTAAGGACACTAGAGGCCTTTAGAGCCATGCGCATTCACAAAAGAAGTCACAAGTTGCCATGCTTAGACGAAAAGCCCAGACAGTGCTCTGCCTGGTAAGCCAAGCAGAAGTTTCTGATTTCTGTCCAAAGCACCCTACATGGAATAGAATGTGCCTGTACTGGAACTGTTTGTTGAGAAACTGAGCCTCTTAAACAAAGCCTCTCATGTCATGATGAGACAGAAATTTATTCTGCTTTTTTTTTTTCCAGAGTTCCCGGCCCACTGTATTTGAAAGTATAATAATACAACATGTTTAAGCTGAGCATTTTGATATAATTTAATATGAATTACTAAATAATTAGCTGATCATGATAGTGTTAATAAAATTTGATATATCCCAAATGAAAACAGATGAAACTGTGTTTGAGTATTGAGAATTTTATTAATAAAAGCTGAAGCAGACCTTAGAATTGTAGTAGTTAAGCTTAAATGACCTGGAGACTTCTGCTGTTTGAAGTTTACAGGAAATTAAGGGAAATGGCAGAAGAAACTAGAGGAAAGTGGCCACTTGTCATAAAATTCTAAAAAATTGGCAACATTCCTACCTTATTTAATTTATAAAGAAGAAACAATATTGAATGTACCCAATAATATAGCAAAGGAAACCTCCAAGTACATTTTTGAAGATGTCACCTGGCCTTTTTTCCCTGCCTTGAAGTCAAATGACAGTGAAGATATTTCTGCAAAGGAATGAGTGAGTAAAGATCTAAATAATCAGGGTTTGGAGAGCTCTAAATTAAAGCTGTGTTTTGTTTCCAACTCTCCAGATGGCAAATCATTTTCAAATTAAGAAATAGCTTTCAGGCAAAGATTTAATCCAAGGTGCAGCTACAAAATCCTGTGTTATGACCTTCAAAGATATTTAAGATGAAGTCATATAAACCCTGCAGACAAAGTTTCTATAATAAATTAGAGATTATGCTGTGATATATTTTCTATTAAACAAATGTGTCTCAAAGATTCTTAAGCAGTGCCCCACAACGGTATCATGGTGAATCCAAATATATTGGAGACTATTTTGCAAAACAATTTTCAATGTACTTACCTATTCAATGATTTCTGAGTGGACATTTGCATGAAAGGCTTAAACATTTTAAAAAATACTTCATAGTTTCATACTTAAGGAGATATTTTTACATTTAACTTCTATTAGCAATTGAATTTTAAAAAACACAAAAATACACACATATGCTACTTTTTTTCCCTTTTATTGAGCTTATTGGTACAGTTTAGGTATACAGTACAAATACATTCATCATTGGGATCTTGTACCTCTACATGACAGGTCTTGGTTCTCATTTTTTCCCCTTGTCCCTGCCCTCCCTTCACCCATCCTCCCCTCCCCATTTACAAACACTTCATTTCCATTTTCCCATTTTGTCATATTTTTTTCTTTTCCCTTATTACCTTTCCTCTACCCTTCCTATTTTCCCTACAGCTTTAGCCCCTTTCTTCTATTTCACATTGTCAATTATCTCATTAGGATCTTATGTACCATTATAGCTTTTCACACCAGAGAAACTATTCTGTATTTACACATGTGTGGCTTTATTTCACTTAGGAGGATATCCTCAATATGTATCCATTTTCCTATGAATGAATCCAATTTCTCATTCTTTATGGTGGAGTAGTATTCCATTTTATAGAAAAAAACACATCTTCTTTATCCAGTTTCCAACTGATGGGAAAATGGGCTGTTTTCAAATTTTAGCTATTACAAACTGTGCCGCGCTATAAACAGGGGTGCACATATATCACTGTGGAATGATTACTTTAATTCCTTTGGAAAGATAACCAACAGAGGGATGGCTGGGTCAAATGGAACCTCTAGTCCCAGCTCTTTGAGGTATCTCCATATTGATTTCCATAGTGGTTGCACCAGTCTGCACTCCCACCAACAATGCAAAAGGGTTCTTTTCTCCCCACAACCCCAACAACATTTGTTATTGGTTGATTTCTTGATAGCAGCCATTCTTTGTGGGGTGACGTGGAATCTCAGTGTTGTTTTCATCTGTGTCTCTCAAATGACCAGTGATGTGGCACATTTTTCATATGTTTACTTGCTTTTACTTCTTTGAGAAATTTCTGTTCATTTCAGATGCCCATTTTTGAATCATGTTGTTTTGAGTTCTTTATATATTCTTGATAATAGTCCTTCGTCTGAGGGGCAGCTGGTATATAAATTTTTTTCCCGCATTGTAGGTTTTCTCTTAGTTCTATTGATGGTTTCCTTTGCAGTGCAGAAGCTTTTTAATAAGATGAGATCCCAGTTGTTGATTCTTTCTGCTAGTTCCCATGCTACTGAGGATTTGTTCATAAAGTCTTTTCCTATGCCAAAGTCTTCAAGGGTTCTGCCTAACTTATCTTCCAGCAATTTTAGTGTTTCTGTTGTAATATTTAGATCTTAAATCTACTTGGATTTTACTTTAGTGCATGGTGAAAGATAAGGGTCTAGTTTTACTCTTTGGCAGGTTGAGATATGCTACTTTTTACAGAAAAAAAGAATGATCCAGATGGTGGAACTAGAACCTTAGTTTGTAGATTCAAAAGCTATAAGGAACAACTCTCAGACATCACAATTCAACTCAGATGTAAATAATAAATATATCCAGATTTCTGAACACTATGGACCAGCACAATGTGTTGTGTGGTTTTTATCATTTTTAAACTAGAAATGTCTCTAGTGGTTACATATTTCTGTCCCATTATTTGCCTAACTCATCATAGCATGAAGATTATGCAAAAATCTCTTTTCACTTTTTAACAACTAAATCTTCTCTGATTATCTTTTTGTCCACTTAAAGGTTTCCCCTACTCCATGACAGTAACCAAAGTGATTGTTGTAAGACACATGTCAGATAATACTCTAATTTCCTCAGAATCCTGCAATAGTTGCGTATCTCACTGAAATTGAAGCACAACACCTTTACCACAACCAGAACACCCCGCATTTTCCAAAGCACAGGAGATGGAATGATTGGCTCCACTATATATATTGGATAATAGCACAATAAATGTTTACTTTTGCTATGCAGCTTTATAATATTCTAATGTTGTGATGTCCTATGTTGTTGTATTTGGCCATATGACTTCTTTTGGCCAGTGTAATGAGTGTATATGTAACAAAATAGTATAAAATATTTTTCTATGGTTTGGCTTCAAATCTACTATTTTCATGAATGTTAAACATCTCAGTTTCAAGGCCAAACAGGTTCTAATGGAGCGGATATTGATGAATTTCCCATACGTCAAAGCCACACTGCCCTCAGCCAAGAGTACAATAGTCCAGTGAAGCCCAAACTATACTCTTAGAACCCAGCACATCCTGCTGATTCTGAGTGTGTAAACACATTTTTATGATAAATCAAATATATTCATATATTCATCCTTTCAATAAAACACTTTTTTAGAATAATACTTATACCACTATCATACCTTTGTTGTTGTTCTGATTTTTTTTAAACAATCATATGCATGGCATATGCTGTATGTATTGCTAATGTTTTCTAACTGTCTGGTTCCTACTCTCAAATACAATGTACATACTTTAAAAAACAGAAAATATGTTTTGGTTCATTTGATTTGTTCATAGTACCCACAGTACTGCTGGCCCATGACAATGCACTATGGAGAATATTCAGGCATATGGTCAATTTTTCTGTGGATCTCTCAGGAGGAGTTGTTATAGTTATTAGCAAATGACCACATCAGAGCTTGTCATTACCACCAGGGTGAGCCCATGGAATTACTGTATGAAAGGCAGGATTTGCCTAAGTGTTCATTTTTGAAAAATTCCCTTTATTATATCTTCCGTAGCTATAAAAATTAGTTTTAAACAATTGAAAACTAAGTTAATGAACATTAAAATGTATCTAATGAAATATTACACTGGAATTCTTTAATATATACTTCTTTATGAAATGAAACTTATAGCTTAGGATGTTATTTTCATAATCAGCGAAATTTAAAGGTCAAAGATTTGTTAAGGGGCCTGGAACACAGCTCAGTGGTGCCATACCGGCTTGGCAAGCACAAAGGTTCTCAGTTTGATTCCCAGTACCAAAA
>NW_022900936.1:19112922-19172231 GCF_012274545.1 Fukomys damarensis
TATAAACTTTTCCATTATTTACAACAATACTTTGTAAATACATCTCTTTTCTGAGTGTGGTAAATTGATATCTTGGAACATAAGCAGATTCTTCTGTAATAATGAAAATCACATGAAATATCTACTGACTACTAATGAACAAAAAATTAAGCCAAGTGTTCATTTGTCATTTAATATACAGGTAATTTTGTTATTATAATCATGCATTTGTTAGGGCAATAACATAGTATATTTAAATATTATTGAGTGTCAATACCTTATTATTGTATGAAGTGTTTTATAGTATTTTTTATTTTTATAGTCAAATTTCAAAGTATTTTTTTAAAAATTTCAATTAATTGTGATATTTGAAAAATGAAGGAAATAAATTTTAGACATGTTTTCATATTCATAGAATATTATAATGTATTATTTATTCATGCGACATTATTTGAGAGAAAAATCAGGTTTTGACATACAGTAAAATCTCTACAATGAGATACCAAATTCTTTACTTATCCAAATACGTGACTTCTTCTAGTGAATTTCCCTATGAATTTCTGATATACTAGGGTAAAATAACAACATTTCAATGTAAAAGTGATGAATTTTGAGGGAGGGATGTGTTCATCATATAATCTACCTTCACATGTACAGACACATAACATTTTATATCCAAAATTCCCTATTGTTTTTTCTAGAAAAGAATCAGAAAGGAAAGCTGTTTTAATGTTACTAATTTTGACACAACAATGTAGAACTCATCATCCACACAACACAGACATCCACTGATATATCTTCAGTGACGAATATATTTAGTGGATACATATTGAAAACATTATGAACTCTTTCTGTATACATGTGTGCAACACGTAGCAGTCTCACTCATCTTGGGGGCTTGATAAATATGCACATCACATCTCAGTCATCTTCACTTCCGCCTCCCCACCTCCTACTCTGGCCCTTCTTTCCTGAGATTCCTTTCACATTTCTGCAGTCTGTCTCCCTGTTTCTTAACAAGGATCTTTACCTTGGTGTTTAAGTTGTGTATATTTTTGGTCTCTCCTACCAGAAAGAATATATGATGCCTTACGTATTATTATTATTATTAGGTCACTTACATATTATTAAAAGTTGTATTAATTCTGGCAATTTAACATTCTTGTTAATAAAATAAAAATATATTTCTCATGTATACTTCACTCATTTATAAGAATTAATTATTATTATTTGCATATATTTAATGATTAATTAAATTAATTAATTAGATACTACAAGAGGAGTTTTTAATCTTTAGATTTCCATATATGTGGTAAAAAATTCTTAAATTATCATAACAAAATATTTTCAGTCATATTAATGAATTCCCAATTCTGTGACTTTACTCCTTTTATCTTATATAATTTTGTTACTGCCACTATGATTCTCAGCGGTATATTATTGAGTAATAATATAATAATTATATTATAATATTTGTCAATGAATATCAATCTTAGACATTTGTAATATTACTTCACACATAATGAAATCTGACAATAATGACTATGGAAAGTCACATCTCAAATGCTTTCACTTTATCTTAAAGAAGGACACGACATCAGGAGCCATAGCTAACTGTATGCAATGATTATCATGGTAGAAAAAAAAATCAAGAGAAAAATTTAGAACGAGTCACTATTGTCAAAAGACAAAATTTTAACACATTTGCAGATCCAATTATCTTCTGTTATTGATTCAAGAATTGTAGAAACACTTTGAACAGTGACTTTACCATGTCATAATAACTTATTAAATGATTTCTCAATTAGAATATGCAAAGAAAAAATGCTTTGGATATATGAATAAATAATCCTTATGTTTTTTTTGAAATAGCTTTAAATTTTTTTATAATCACCAAAAACCCCAGAAATTTGATAAGCTCATCTACCATAAAGTAAAATAAATATATGATAATCTAATAATACAATACATGATACATTTTAGTTTCCAGAACAAAGAAGTACATTTCTTCTGTTTTTTATCAATGACTCAGCTCCAGGAATGGTGCACAAAATAGACTTGGACATTTAAACCATAAGAATATTTGTGAAGATAGGGACCTAGTGTTCTAGTCAAGATTTCCATTCACTGATTTTTCTTAGGTCAAGTTGTTTGTGGGAATATAGATGACTGGCTGTTAAATATCTTATGGTCCATTCTGAATGCCACAGCCTGTCTCCTGCTAAACATACTTACTGTCCACAGGAAATGATGGTTTTTCTTCAGAAAAAATGTCTTGCATATATAATCTCTTTTCTTACCTTACATTCCCATTATTACACTAGCTGAAACCTTATTTCACCTGACACTTTCTTTTTTTTTTTTTGATTTCTCAAATATCTATTGAACTCTATCCAAATATTTCATCCCTTTGTAAGAGATGACCAATTCATGTTGATAACAGAAACTATCTCTACTTAAACAGTAGACTTTGTTATATCTCCTCTAATAAAGAACCATGTGTTTGTTGTTTTTTTATACCACTGATTTCTTCCTCCCTTCTTGACAATTTTGATTCACATACAAATATAATAACCCTTTGCTCAGCAAACAAACAAAATTTTCTTGGATTCTGTTCTCTCTTCAGCTTCTTGAACTCTGTTCTCTGTTCATCTGTTCATTTAAAAGTATTGAATTTTTTGCTCCATTGAAGGAAAAATACAAAACAAAAACAAAACAAAACACTCTCAAAGTTATCACTGAAATTTGTTGTCAACAATATTTTTAACCACAAATAGATGGAAAGATGAACTTTAGGAAAGTTCTAACCTTAGTCTTCTAAGTGTTCTGCCTTATTATTGATACTAAATTTTTCATTGCTGATGTTACTTTCAAATCCAGTTACATCAGTTATATTCATTGAATCACTCTCTGATTTTTGTAAATCATCTATCACTGCTTCTTAGAGCATACAACATCTTTATTTTCTTTGAACTTCACTGCCTTCTCATTTTTTAACAATTTCCTTCCTTCTCTGCTTATTTTTGTCTAAATGATGATTCACTTAAAACTTAATTCTTGGTCATCCTCAGTTATGTTATTATAATTCCCATGGATCTTTGTGGCTTTAAACATTCTTTTAAGTAAAACTAAAGACTCTGGCTACTCTGTTAATAGAATGAAAATTTTAAAATCAGGCTGATTATTTATTAGACTGTGGTAATAATACAAATGAAAATAACTTTGATGGTTTTGGGTAAGAGTTCAGGTGGGAAATAGTGCTAAGAATCTTGAGGACTTACTGTTGAATTGGATCTTAGTCATGAAGGAGAGCAATGCGTTAAGAATGTAAAATATCTAGTACCTGCTTTATGATACATAGTAGGGACCGTGCTTTATCAGAGCTACATTTAATGTTGTTACTCTAGAATGTTTTCTTTGCAGATGATGATTAAGAGGCTAATAGAAAAAATGGTGCCAGGTACCACAGCAGCAACAGAACTTGGCTGTTGTCTGGATATTATTCTTTTTTTTTTTTCTGTATAATGGAATGTGCTGAATGTCTATAATTTTGTTCAGATGACTGCAGAACCTGGAAAAGCTGCTGCTGCTATCGATGCATAACATACTATTATTAGTCTATATATATGTATAGACTATATATATATATATACACACACACACACACACACACACACACACATATAAATTGAAGTTTGGGAAACTTTAACTGTGCTGCCAACTTTGGAAAAAGTCATCCCAATTTACTGTATAAGAGCGAGAAGCAATTTAAATATGTTCAGGGACCATTTTCATCTCCAGAATTAAGGATTATTTTGATGTTACATCATTGCCTTTTCTCTTTTACTTTCCTTTTTAGTTTTATTTTAGGATTCCCTATTTTTAATGTTCATACATGCGGCTCTCTGGGGGGACCCCGTCCCGCGGGGAATAGGAGGTGAGAGCCGCCTCTTATTCGTGGGTCATCAGAGGCCGATCCGATCTTGAATGTCTGTGGAGGAAATCTTTAAGAAGTTAGAGTACACGGCCCAAGTCTGGTTTCTGATCAAAGGCGCTTTATTGGCTCAGCAAAACGATTATATACTGTTATCCCAGGGGGAAGGTTCAGCAAGCTTATTGGACAGTTCAAACAAATCCTCTACCAATCACATGAGTCACTCAAGCATTTAACTATAAAGGGACAAAGCATTTATCAGCATACAGCAATCAGTATTTTACCAAATGTGGGGAGGGGTAAGTGGGAAGGCGTACATCAACAATTAACCCTATGCAATCTTTAACTTCACAATCCCTAGGGGCAAGTAGGACGGGGAAATACCACCTGCTTCCTGCTCCAGATCCCGTGACCCTGTGGTTAGCACAAAGGGCTATTCTTTCTGTAAGATTTCCTGTTTGCCCAGCAGCTAGACCTGCCAAAAGTCACGTATGTAGTCTAGTGGGATTTTTCCACCGAGGCAAAGGCTAAGGTTGAGGGCAGCCATCTTGTGTAGGCCCAAGCAGTCTCTCACACATACAGAGATTTCTTTAACTGAAATGTCAAATAGTTTCTTTGATGTGAAAAATTATAATAGTGCACAGGATCCTAATGAGACAATTAATAATGTGAAATAGGAAGTAAAGGGCTAAAGGTGTAGGGAAAGTGGGAAGGGTGGGAGAAAGGTAATAAGGGAGAGGAAAAAATATGAGAAACTGAAAAAATGGAAATAAAGTGTTTGTAAATGGGGAGGGGAGGAGGGGGTGAAGGGAGGGCAGGGACAAGGGGAAAAATGAGAATCAAAACCTATTATGTAAAAGTACAGATTCCCAATGATGAATGTAACTGTATTTGTATACCTAGATTGTACCAATAACCTCAATAAAAAAGAAAAAAAATGAAAAAAAAAAGAATAACGTTCAGGCAAATGATGTAGCTCAGCAAGTGCAAGGTTCTGAGTTTGATCCCAATACCAAAGAGAAAACAAACAAACAAACAAGCACACCTGATCACCTGCATAATGAGCAAACTGATTGCCCACCTCTTTTATTAATATGTGCTGTGGTCAGTAATAAATGCATTCTTCATACGGAATGGTATATATGCATATAACATGTTGATCCTTTTCACTTCCACTCCTCTCCTCCCTCTCTTTGATTGCCTTGAAGAGAAAAACAGGGGAAGGAAGTGGAGCAGAATGGATTGGGTGGTCTCACAACCTCCACTTTGAATCTCCTTATAGATAAGAGGAAAAAGTCTGAAAGCATTTGGTTGAGTTCAGGCTAAATTAGATAAAATTTGAAAATGTAAGACAGGAAGATTGTGAGATGATCCAGATCACATTATGATTAATTGTTTTGTAAATAAAATCAAAATAGGACAAAAGCTGCAAAGAAAATGAGGTCAAGGACTCACTTGACTTTTTTGTTTGTTTGCTTGTTTATTGAAGCTTGTCCATTACAGTTCTTATCTTTATGCCCTCGAAATTAACATGTATAGCTTAAGTATTTGAATATATGAAAGATCAAACAAGTATATATTAAGAAGCATATATTTCCATTACAGATATGCCACTGAGCATGAAGTTTTTAGAAATAATTAGCATCATTTTTCCATCTACAAAAATTAAAAGCTGTTTGTGGAATGACTTAATTTTTCTACAGTAAAATTCTACAATTTTAAAATTATTTCTGGGCTAATTTTGTGAGCAATATTTTCAGAATTAATATAATGTTTTTTCGTGAGAGTTGACTTAAAGAATATAAAAAGTTTTTACAATTGTATATTATATTATTTCTTCCAACATTCAGAATATGTTAAAATATTTTTAATTGTAATTCAGAACATATTAGTATGGCAGATTGAAGAAGCCACTGTATTTTTTGCTTCATTTTCCTCATTCTAAAAGTGGGATTTTGTAGAAAATAACATCATTAAAGCAAAATATTTCTAATCATATGTATTCTAAAATTTGCCTATTTTGTTATTATTGATATTTGAAACACTACATATTCAGTTCTAGTATTCATATGTACTGATCATATACCTTCTAAATAGTAACAGGTTATTATTTTTGTGTGCCATTTTATTTCATTACATATTACAACCACAAATCTCTACTGCCAAATTCAGGGAAATGTAACTTGTTTACTAAATGTAACTATGTTTCTGACCTGCTTGTTTTTATATTGCCATACTCTATTTAGTTTCAGAATGGGGCTCCTTACCCCATATAATAATCAGAGATGGAGAAAGGTGAATACTTAAAAGTAAATACAGAGAGGGGTAATGTATGAGAGGTAAATATTCTGTTCTCTACATGAAACGTTGTAACAGACTATCATAAACAAGAAAAATCATGATGGACAAAAGAGACATTCAATTTTACAGTGAACAAAAGATGCTTTTTTACACCTCAAACAACATTAACTGTTGAGGTTCTATATAGTAGTAAAGATTAGAACTATAGCAGAAAAAGTGATGATTTACAGATTTGGAAAATGTCACTTAAAGTTCAAGCCTAATTATACTATTACTAAGTCGTCACATTATTGTATACATTTTAAATTTTGCTTTTTTGTTATTATCACAAATAAATCTGAATGAAAACATACCTCAAACAACATTAACTGTTGAGGTTCTATATAGTAGTAAAGATTAGAACTATAGCAGAAAAAGTGATGATTTACAGATTTGGAAAATGTCACTTAAAGTTCAAGCCTAATTATACTATTACTAAGTCGTCACATTATTGTATACATTTTAAATTTTGCTTTTTTGTTATTATCACAAATAAATCTGAATGAAAACATTAGCATTCCATAGTTATGTCTTCTATTTATGCTGTTCCCATTTACACAAACAGGACTATTTAGAGGTGCCATATGTTTATTCTCTTTTATCGTATAATTTAAATAGCCAAACTTTAAAATTCATAAAAATCCTACTTATTGACCTAGTAAATATTGCCTGGACTGCTGAGCTAGTGCCTCTCAGAAAATAAGCATCTCCAAGAGGAGCACTTGCACAAAATCCAATCTCAATTAAGCACGGGCAGGAATCTCACAGGAATCAGCTAAAGCCTCCTGTTAGTGTGGATAATGCCATTCACAGTGAAGAGCAGCCAGGGCCTGATGATGTGTGAAGAACCTGAGAGACCACAGCCAGGCTGCCTCTGATGTGTCCATTTCCCAGCCAAAGCAATGCTTTTTTCCAAACAATGGAGAATGTGTTACATGGGGGACTATTCATTTGAAGGATACCTTAAACGGTTTTAAATTTGTGAAACAGCGTTCCAATTTCAGTTGAACCCTGGTATAAAACTTATCGCAGGTGCACACACACAAATGCATAACAAAGATAATCATTGCAAATAGCAGTAAAGGTGTTCGACAATCAAGGTGTTTTAAAATTGATAGTTATAATCTGGCAGCGCACAGTTCATTAAAAACAGAATTTCTGACCTCAGTAGGTTACAAATGTCTGGTCTGCATTTCTTTGGTAGCTATTTCAGCTTTCATTTTGTACATCACTTTCAACACACGCACACGCAGGTCACCTCATCTCGGTATGGAGGGTCTGCAGCAGTCTTGCACAGTTTCTTCTTGATAACAATTTCCATACTGCAAATCTATGTATAAAGTTGCCTTTCTTAAAAATCAAACAAATTTGTCACTGGTAATACATGAGACTATACACTATATTATATTTTTAATATTTTAACATTAATATATTTTTCTGCTAATTTCAATTTTTAAAATGTTGAATTAAGTGCAATTAAAGTTATGACAGTAGTTTTCAATGTTCCAATTTTATGATGTTATTTCCTACATCACAACCAATTGGCCAAAGAAACCATTATTTTGGCTTTCTACTTATTGTGTGCATTAAAGGATTAACAGTAATTATTTTAAAAACAAAATCATGCTGAAAGGCAGCTGTGTTTTAGCACTCTGTGTTGTATGCTTAGAAATCCAAACTTTCACTTAAGTTAGACTTAGGGTAAAGCCTAAATTTTTTAAACAAAAAATCCACATTAGGTCATTACTCAGAATACTTCAAACTAATCTTTATTACATGGAGCCTTCGTAACATAGATATTGGAGACAGGAAAATTCCAAATTGCTATCCAAACTGATGGACCAGAACAGATCTATTTTCTGGGAAAAATAAATCTTTGCCTTTAGGTATACTGTCAGGCTTTTAATAGGGTCCTACATTTTCTGATGGGATTTGTTTCTTTCTGTCTTACATTATTAAAGGACATGTTTATCCTTAACAGGCACTGCAAAAATACCCGCACCCTGCCCATGCAATAGATTCTTTTCTTGTCATGCAAAAAAATATTCTTAAGGTTTTAACCATTACTTTATCAAGAACTTACGGTAATAACAAAAGGTTAGTAGAGAATTTATCTAAGAACATTTGATCCACCCATTTATCTGAACATTCTAAATTTTTTATTACTGTGTGCATGAGAATAAAAGTGGGTGTCAACTGTATTGACAGCTTGACTGATTTTAATAATCATGTTTTAATAACTTTATGCAGAGGACTACAATATTGATTATCCCCAAAGCATGGTGTGAAGGGTTAGCCTCACAACTGGCTTTAAAACACACACACAAACACACACACACACACACACAGGTATTAGTTCTGATTTTATTTCATCATATTAACATACATGACACACCAAAATGAGAAATGCACAATTTAACCATTCAACGACTTGCCTCACTCCAAAGGAACACGATGTGCGGATTAAACACTTCTGCAGCCTTTCCACCTCACTTTCCAGACGTCCTAAGCCATCTTCCCACATTTCTCACAGAAGTCTAGTTCTGCTGTGTAGATCACAGTGTGTGCAGCCCTGGTCAACCGCAGGCTTCCCTGTGACTGTGCTCTTCAGGGAGGCATCAAGCTCAGCGGGCCACCCAGCCTTGCCTTGGGCTGCCTGGGCATGGCCCTCTTGATTTCTAGAACTGGTGATGCGACCCTGGTGATCGAGAACTAAACACCTGGCTTGTTTTGAGAAGTGAGTCTGGCTGAAGTCTACATGTGAAGTCAGAGGAACTTGTACCCAAATTCCATTCCCACAGCTAAAACCTTCAGGCAAGGAGGACAGTGTTCTAATTGCAATCTCATATTTTGTCTATTCTGTTCCTAATGTGAGAATGCTTTGTTTTGTCCTTTTGTTTACATTGATTTCCATAAAATCACCTTACCTTTACCCCAGTCAATTGCCAATAGAAGTCAGTGCCTAGGACTGTCCAGCGCCTTTGTTGGTTGCCCAGCATTGGTAGTCCTGGCACCCACTTTCTCTGTTTAGTTCAGTCTCTTAGTGTATTTATTTCTCAGGCCTGTGTCATATACTGGGCAGGTGGGTACTGGAACCTGACAAAATGAGAGCTAGTAAAACAACTTTACTATTACTGGTATGAGGTACATACAAGAGAACGAAAGCTTGTATTCACCCAAAATTCATATGTTAAAATTATAACCTCCAATGCAATGCATGAAAAGTGAAAACTTTTAGTTCATAAGAATGAATCCTTCATGCATGGAATTAATGCGGTTATAAAAGGGATTCTGGAAAATTCTCTTGCCTTCTCTCTTCCATGTGAAGACGCAGTGAAGACAACATTGTATGTCTGCAGCACAGGGCGGGCTTTCATTTCTGTCTCACCATGTCAGTGTCCTGAGATCAGACTTCTAGCCTCCAGAATTATAAAAATAACTTTCTGTTGTTTCTAAGCTGCTGAAATGGAGTAAATCTAAAAGTTTTCCCTGTTCTTTAAAAAATTCTCAAGACTAAAGCAACTGCATCATGTGTCACTATTTTTCTCTGTCAAGGATCACCACGGAAATTTGTTGGAGCATCAATCCTGTTGTTTTTTTTCTTATCTCTTTACTAAACCTTTTAATTTCATCCACCATTGTGGTGTTCCTTTTCCACTTTCCCACTTCTAACACTGCTGTTACAGAAGCTACATCTTCAGTGTCGGTGTCATTACTACACTTTCAACTATTTTGCCTGAAAATTTCTGCCCGTCATTTCTTGCTAAAGGCCATTTTCCCCTATGCCATAAATTGATATTGAAATGCAACTCTCTTGTAGCCTTTATTTCCAAATTATTTCTTTTCCATGCTCTTGAAAATCCACTGTTCTTTGACAAGTGCACCATCTTTATTCAGTCTTTAGTGTGCAATCCTCCTCCTTCATGGATATGATGTTCACTTACCTAAGATTCACATGTCTGCAAATTTCCTCTGCAACTTACAAGGATGCCATTATAGTCCTGAAACAAAATATAATACCCTATAAATAATTCTAGATTCTATTTTTGTCATCCTTCCTATGGTCAATACTGGATCATTGGGAACTAAAATACCCTTGAAGTTGCTATCTTAAAATTTCTACTTATCTAACCATAGCCTTTTATCATCATGGGCCATATCTTTCTTAACATAACTGAAATTCATGAACCAAATGAATAGTTGTTCTTCTCAGTTCTTTTAACTTCCTTGTCCTTTATCATTTTGTAACTTTCCTAGGCATAGTCATTCATGTATAGAGTGTCTCTCTGTAAGTTCATTAGACTTTCCCTAGTAAAATAAAATAAAACAGATGCTACTGCAGCATACATTCTTAGTCAGTTATGGCAAGTAGTCTACAACCTTAGAGAATAACTTTAAAAAGATGAAGAGCTTTGAATTTTGCTTCATTGCTTGTGATTACTTCAGGCACCTGAGGCAGACTCCGTTTTTCTTTTTTTTTAAACTTCTTACCCATAATCTAATGAATTTAATAAATTCACTATATAAATATACAAATAACATTCAGACAACAGCAATTTCCCAAAACTTTGACACCTAAAGTATGCTTGCATTTATTTTTCTCTACAGCAATCATGAGACACAACTCCTTCTTATATAAACACAGGACTTACTTTAACTCTGCACTTAGCTCTTTCTTCCACATTTAGAAAATATTAACTGTTATTTTGCCCAACTTTCCTAAAACATAAAATATTTCTGTATATTCTATCTGTAGTCTATATTATCTTTAGAAATACTTCTAATTTTTCAAATAAAATAATTAATAGAATAGAAATGATTTAACTCCAGTGTAACATTTAATTCAATCTCTAAAAGTGTGGAAATCATAAATATATACATGCATTAATTTCTCTTATACAGGACTCAAAATGGGTCTTATGTACTTCTCTAGAGTGCTTTATGTAGTAGGAAATGTAGTAGAAAGAGGATATTAAATAATTTTAATATTACACATGGATTTTTAAATTTTATTTATTTATTTATTTTGTTTTTTTTTAGACAGAGTCTCACTTATGTAGTGAGACTGTCCTGGAACTCACTGTGTAGCCCAGCCTGGAGGATCACAGTGATCCTCCTGTCTCAGCCTCCTGAGTGCTGGGATTGCAGGCATGAGCCAACACACCAAGCCATATGGATTTTTTTAATTGCAAGGTTTTGTAGTGGCAGTTTGGTGATAATATGTGCTGTGTCTATTTTTACATCATCAACTTAAAATACATTAAATTTTTTTGGTATCAGCAGTTGTTCTGTCAATGTATTTAAGAATGCATTCTTTGAAATTAGGCAGGCTTAACTTTGACAGTAGCTAATGTTTTTACACAAATGAGATTTTTTTTTACTTATCTTAGCATTTTTATATTGTCATGCTGATATACATGTTGCAACAAAATATTGTGTGAATCATAAGTTTATTGGGGAGAAAGGAACTCTTCTCCGTTGTTGGTGGGAGTATAGACTGGTGTAACCACTATGAAAATCAATATGGAGATACCTAAAAGAGCTGAGACTAGAGGTTGCATTTGACCCAGCCATCCCTCTGCTGGGTATCTTTCCAAAAAAAATAAAAGAATCATATCACAGTGATATATGCCCACCTATGTTTATAGTAGCACAGTTGGTAATAGCTAAACTTGGAAACAGCCCATTTGCCCATAAGTTGGAGACTGGATAAAGAAGATGTGGTTTTTCTGTAAAACGGAATACTACTCAGCCATAAAGAATGAGAAATTAGAGTCATTCATAGGAAAATGGATACATATTGAGGATATATTCCTAAGTGAACTAAATAAGTAACATGTGTAAATACCTAATAGTTTCTCTGGTGTGAAAAACTATAACAGTACATAAGATCCTAATGAGATAATTGACTGTATGAAATAGGAAGAAAAGGGCTAAAGGTGTAGGGAAAGTGAGAAGGGTAGGGAAAAGTTAATAAGGGAAAAATATATGAGAAAACAAAAAAAATGGAAATAGAGTTTTTGTAAGTGGGGAGGTTAGGAAGGGATGAAGGGAGGGCAGGGACAAGGGGAAATGATGAGAACCATGACCTGTCATGCAAAGGTACAAGATCCCAATAATTAATGTAAATATATAGCTAAAATGTAAATGTATAGCTGAAATATACCAATAAACTCAATGAGGAAAAAAAAAAAGATAGCCAATATTCATAGTGAAATTAAAGCCACCCTTAATCAATTTTCAAAAAAAAGAAATGTATTTGAAAACTTACATATTGAATATCTATAGGAAATGTTAAGTAAAGATAAAATTTGAAAATATTATACAAAACATTGAATCTTCTTTAATCAATTAATACCAAACACTTTTATCTAGAAATTAAATATTGCTACTTTTTATCAAACAATACTAATATTGCCAATTTTCTTTCATTTTGAAGTCATATGTAGCACTTGTTCAGTATATCCTAGATAAAAATCAATAAGCCAATTTATGAAAATTTAATGATATAATACCTATAAAATGCAAGATCATTCAGGGCAGAGATTTTCATTTCTGTCCATCTTGCTAGCACTGTTCCACCCCGATGTTTTATTTTATAGAACTTGTTTTTGTTGTCTGAGGGTACAGACAAGACAGATTATGTCATTCAGATACAGCGAGTACTCCTTTGTAATAGAGGCACATAAACGTGTCGTTTCAGAAAATGAATGCACTCGAAGCATTTCAAGTGAATAAATCCTACACGAAAGCATAAAATCGCATGCTTCCTGTCATGTAAGAAATCCAAAATATAAATAAATAAAGACCACGATAAATGGTAGATAACAGGAAATAGGGAGTGAGTTCTTTCTCAAATGGCAAGGGTTCAAGAGAGGGAGAAAGCGGAGAAGTAGAAGGAAGTGGGATGAAAATGGAACTAAGATGTGTGATGTATATACATCAACTCCGCACAGGGAGTGTAAACATCGCGTACTGAAAATATGTACTAATAAAAAGACGATCCTCTTTATTCAACTCTCTTTGCTATGGCTTCATGTAAATTCAGTCACTAACAGATTTAAAAATTAATTTATTAATAAACATTTTAGTTACCAAGTTTTAAATGAAAATCTCAGTGATAGTCCTCAGCAGTTTAAATTAACATATATCTATTGTTCAGACTTCTTTGGATCAGGCGTCAAAGTTTGAATTCACTGGATGCTCTGTTTCAGTCTCTAAGTTTCCGATGAAGGTCTCAGCAGCGGATAGTGGTTCCTCTGAGGGAGGAATGCTACTGGCAAAGGCCAATTTCCAACATCACGTGGTTGTTGGTAAGATTTAACTTCAGACAGTATCGTGGACACAAGAACTAATCTTTTGTGGGACTAATTTTTTGTTGTCTATTAGACAATACTCCCTTTATTTCCAAGTTGGACAGGGGCGACCTTAGATGCTTTAACACACAGGCTTCTTACTGTAACTATTTGCTTTCTCAGAGCATAAAAAAACACAAAGCAAAAACAATAGCCTGAGACTAAGGGCTATATAGAAATTACAATGCTATAAGAAGCTGAATGGAAGTTAGATGATTGCCAATATCTATTGGCTAGAAAATAATCAGATGTTCTAATTATCCTCAAAGGACTGATTGTATACAAGAAGGTGGCTACCAGGACTAGGGGATGATGGGAGTGGTATACATCTTATTAAAGCCTGCCACACATACTGATATGTATTAATTTATTCTTTGATAAAATATTTTTGATTAATCAAATTTTAATATAACTAAGTGAAGAGTGAATGTGTCTTAGTATGCCTTGTGGTTGTTGAGATAATTTCGTTGAAATTGGAGGACCAGGGTATGCTATTATAGATTGATAGTATTGTAGTACTGCTTCTTGGAGGAAGGATAACTGGTGGAAGGCACCACCTATCCCTCATAGGGTTAGAATTAAGGCGGTAATTTTGCAAAATTAACAAATAGTAAGCCAGGTCAGTTTAGTAGAAATTCGAGGACCATGTGGGGATAATTTACCAGACTGAGCATCTTCTTTAACACGAATATATTTCATGTAATTCACCCACAAAACCTACCCACTTTATTTGATATTAAAGGGTTTTTGTTTGTCTTCTGGCTATCATCATATTGATTTTGAATTTAATCTAAATTCAGGACATCTGCTGTGTAGCTGAGTTCTACCGAGTGTAAAATAAAATCCTCAGCCTGGGCCATCTAACTAATTGTGTGAACTAAGAAGGACATTCATAGAATATGAGAAATACACAACTAGCCCTCTTAATATTATTTGTGGGAAAGCTCTGCTCAGAGTGCTGTTTGACCTTCTTAAGTGAGCAGCTTGTCAACACCCACAACCGATGTACATACATGATCACTTGGCTGTCTGTACTGGTAGCCATCTGCTCTGATGGCTACAAGCCTACTCTCTAAATGGTGTTCCAGTTTAGACTGCAGGTGCCAACTAAGTAGATTGGCAGCCCAAAATTCGGAAAATGCTTTCTCTTGTTCTGCAGGAAACAGTGCCACATTAACACCCACATGGCTTCTTACCGACACACCACCTGTTCATTATTCTTAGGCCAAAAATATACACAGCAAAGGCCAATAGTGAGCAATTGATGATACAGCACTGGGCGCCAATGGGGTATTTCAAAGTGTAAGACGCTCTCCTGTTTTAAAAAGTGATCTTACGTTTTTAATGAACACAAAAATGTGAATTTTTATAAAAGTGTTGCACCCCAAAGTCATGTTAAAGAAAAATGATTTTAAGAGGATACAGTACTTTATATGACACTGCTTAATATTTAATATTAAATAGCATTTAATATTTAATAAATTTAATATCTTCAATTTTATGCTGAAGAGCTAACTGCCTAAAATGCAAAATATTTTTGTAATGATAGATATGTTCTAGTTTTTATGCAGTGGTCCTTGTTTGTGTGTATTGCTTGTGTCTGTTTATATTTCTTTGATGCAGAATTTCATAGAAGTGAATAAACAGAATAAAGTAGGAACCTCTGCAGTCTTCTTATCATTGGTTGGCTTTGAGGAGAAAACAAAAAATACCTTCAATATTGTCTCCTGTTCTATCCTATATCCTATTTGAAGTGAAAATAATATTAGGCTTCTATTGTGTCTGAAATATAGAAGTCCCAGGTCTTAGCAAAGCTGGAGAAAAAAATTCATTTCAACAAGTATTTAATAACTTCCTTGAAAGACTGCCAAATTCCTGCATGTTTCTAGCAAATGAAGAATTTCATAGAGGTGAACAGAGAGAATAGAATAAAAATTACTGCAGTCTTCTTCTTAGTGGTTAGTTTATAAATGAATAAACATCATTAGTAGTAGTAGTAGTAGTAATAGTAGTAATAGTACCAGGTATTGAACTCAGAACCTTGTGCTTGTGAGGCAGGTAGAGGAACCACTAAGCTAAATTCCCATATCAAAATATTATTATTAAATACTAATCAGTATGCATCACACTACAAAATTTGTAGATTTGTCCCTCCTGCACAAGATCAAGTCCTCTCCTTGTCCTGTTTACTTTGTCAGACTGTTTTCCTGTAATCATTTTTTCCTTTTCTTGCATATTAAACTTGTTATTTTAGATTGTTCTCTTGGTTTTAGGCTTGAAACTGTTCCTCTCTCAAGCAAGTAATGAAGCAAATATGACAATTATGTGTAACACACTGCATCCAGCTCCTGTCCATAATTTTAGTCTCCCTAACATATACACTTCTGAGAGACCAGTGTCTCATTTGCCCACCTTATCAGTTAGTTCCTGTTTGATATATCTCATTTGAAAAAAGAAAGTTCTTGTTAATATTATCTAGTCTTACAAATTCCTAGATTTAACTTTTCATCACACTGACTTTAAAAAGCATTCTGCAGCGTTCTTTCTCTTCAATTTATTTATCCTCTTCCCTTTCACACTACAACTGTACACCTTTCTACCCATACCCCTGCCACTCTCTCACATGATTTTGCTGGACCCTCTTAAGGAGTCTATCCTACAAATAATTTTAATTTATAAGGAAATTTTCTGCAGTCAATACTGGCTATTTTTTTTTATCAAAAGCTAAAATCTGAAAATTGAAAGATTTCCATTTCCATGGTTCTCAGTACAAATTAGAACTAAATTCCCTGATAGACCCCTGCCCCCATGAACATACTTTAAGGTCGAGCAAAGTATATTTATTTGTGGAAGTCATATCCACCTGATGTTTATTGTTCTAGATCATGTCCTTAACCAAGAAATCAATGCTTCTGGGAAGTAAGTTTGAAGAAAGTCACTTTCTGGCATGAATTTGTCTCTCTTCCTTACCTGGAGAAGTTCGGTTTGTTTTTCATCTAGCTTTCTATTTTTTTTTAATTCAAATTTGATTAGATCACTTAACTTTCTTTAAATATTCTTTGTGTTTCTTTCATGGAAAAAATTAGCTGCCATGTCCCGTGGGATTTTTTCCTTTCCATATGCACAGTCCAAGCACATGTCATTGTACAATGAAGTAGCCTTGTGAATAACTTTTGAATAATGTCTATGCATTTTTCAGTAAAACCTAGTCATGGTACCCAGGTAGGAGAATAGTCAACCATGTAACAAAACGTTATCCCAAGTAGTAAACTATTATGTTTCTAATAAATATTTTAACAAACAAAATTTTTAAACTTTATCTCTACTTTTTAGTATTATGTAATTGGCATTGGATAATACAAGTGATTTAATAGTCTCTTACTGGATGTTATCACATTCTGAATTTTGCTTATCTTCAGTTTTTAACAAATTTTAAATATTTCATTGTCAATTGTAACCTGATTTTGACATAAATACCATTCAAAAATCAATTTTAATTTATACTTTTGTCTTCTCACAAAATGGCAGTTACTCTGTTAATCAAAAGACAGAAATGGAGGGACCCAATTGGCACTTCCTTGAAGAGCCAAATTTGGCAATGAAGCAGTTGTGTGATTCATTGTGAAACAGGTAAATAAAATGCATTTATCATCTACCTGATTCAAAATATGTTGCTCTTCCCTTGAATACAAATTTATGGCTGCTGATAGCATCACTGAAGAAATGTTTCATGTGAGTCATGACTAGCTCCAAATACAGTCCAAGTTACAAGAACTACATTTTAGCTGACAACTATTTAATGTCATCCTTTATTTGAAATGTAATTTTAATAGATACAAAAGTTTCTTAAAAATATAAAAGACAATATGAATTAATTTTAGTTCTTAAGATAGTAGAGAAAGGAAATATTCATTTGAAATTGTTTCTACATTGTTTTTTTCTATTATTTTAATATATGCAGAATAATAAAAATGACAATATCTTTTCACAGTTAAAATAATTAACTACTGAAAATGAATTGGATTACAAAACCCAACAAAAGTGACAGCCAAGATACTTAAACACTTGGTGTCTAAATATCTGCATCTGTCAAATGAAATTGAAGATGACACTAACAACTACTGCCACATTTGACAACTCAAATTCTACTTGAGATGAAAATATAAATCCAAAGACCCAGCAAGCTAAATAAAGATAAGATGAATAAGGCTAATGTAGACTGACAGTAAATAGAACAGTGTTTCCTGTTACAAAGAATGGATGAGAAATCGATTATGAGTGTAAAAGGAAGAAACTTTTGAATTTGAGAAACATTATGAGAATTCCTAGGTTTATTATTCATGCAAATGTATGTATTGATGAAAAATGAGCTGATTATTAAAATCAATATATTTTATTTTCATTACATTGTACTTCAATTAAGTTAAAAATTTTATATCACTGCCTGTTAATAATAAATTTTCAAATTATCAAAATTATACAACATGAATTTATTTGTGTGGCTCCTTCATAATAAGCACTTGGTGATTTAGGTGATCCAGTGTATTCCTCCAACTTCTAATACATAAACTTTTTTAACATTTTACTCTGTGTATAACCTAAGGCGGTTTCTAAGCTGGATTCCTGAAATTCACTATCATTCTCTCGTAAGCTGAAGTTGTCTATTATTCAATTTTCTTTTGTAAAACAAGTATACCAACAATTAAGAAATGTTACTCAAAAAATAAGTTTTATTCTATGTTGACTTAGCAGTTTTCTCAAAGTTAATTAATTCTCCTATGTGGTTACTATCTCTTTGTATTCAAAAGGATTGCTTAAATTTTTAGCATAAGGCTACATGATATAGGATTATAAAGAAATATATAGAGTTGATGAAAAGGCATACTAGCCCTTAAAGTCATATTGTAAGCAGTACCGTGTGGTGAATGTTGCAGTGTGTCAGTCGAACAAGATCCCTTAAGCTTTATTTTTTTCAAAACATATAATCAAAAGTAACATCTAAGTTATGCTTCCTTAATTTAGTGCATTTCTTGTGGTCAGATAAAAGTCAACATACTTGTGGTTGAAATTCTAACAAAAAAAGGAAGCAGTAGTTTAAATATCATTACTAAAAGACACAAAGCCAGATTAAATGCGAAATGAACCTTTAAAAATGAATTTTGAATTGGATATTTGCTCTTCAAAGATACAATTCATTGTGCAAACAAGTGCTTGGAGACACAATAAGAATTGTGAAACTTTTACGTAATGCATTATTTTTATTCAATTTGAAAGCAGTGACATGATTAACAAATTGCCTCATTTAGTTTTTTTATATTCGTAAATACATGACTCTTGCTGAGATTTCATCCATTGCTGACACTCAATCTGAGCTTATTTCGATAGTAGTTTATGTGTATAGCTGCTTCTGGTTCAATGTATAAACAGTATACTCTCAGTTTCTGTCAGGCTATATCTCCTGTGAATCTGATTTCTCTTCCATATTATATTGTGTCATGATGGAATGTTTATTAAAGTGCCTAGCCACAACACTATTTCTGGAAAAGTACACATAGATTTACTTGCCAAGGTCACACAGCAAATTTGTGACAGAATCAGGATTAAAACTTCCAGAGTTCCTTACCCCTTACACCAATTTCATGGCAACATTTTGCAAGGCTCTATTCTGTACCTGTAAGGTATGTTATATTTCACTTCACATACCTGGAATCAATGTGCCCTAAGTCTACTTTAAATCTTAAAAGTGAACAGTATCATACAAATTTAAATTACTTTACCGGTGCTTTTAAATGATTAAAATCTACTAAATATTGACTTAGGAAATAAAGATAATGTTAGGAATTCTAGCTTTATTTTTACAATATATCTTGTGGAAAGATGTAGATTTGCCTAAATATAAGATAGTGTGATATTTGAGCACAATATTTACTTTAAACAGTTATAGGTGTTGTGTTTAAATTGGACTCATTAATATGGTAAAACATGTGCATTTGTCAGCTATTGAGGTGTATGTCTCTCATTAGGCGACAGCAATTTCGCTCAGTAATGGAATTTCCTATGTCATAAACATGTCCTGTAGTCCAAAGGAAGCAGAGACTTCAAATACGACAGTGATGTGTCCAGATGACTTCAGCAATAGTAAGAATGAGCAAATCAACTTAAATTTTGCAGCCATGAAAACAAACGTTAAGATAGCATCATTATCCAAGGAGGGAGGAATGGTGAATACACCAACAGAATTTTCCTTAGAAGCAAAGAGAAGCTCAGTTTAGTGTAACATTTCAGATATGGAGTACGATGTGCTTCGAATTGAGAAAAAAATAAGAATTTGAAAGAGAAGAGATGAAGAGACAAGGAAGATAAGGTTCGTTTGTCTTGAGTGCACTGTACAATGGTTGCATGATTAGCAAAGTTCATGTCTTAGTTGAGAGAGCAGGATATTAGAAAAAGAGGAGATATTTTCTCATTCTTCATGGCTGAGTAGTAGTTCATAGGAAAATGGAAACATATTGAGGATATGCTCCTAAGTGAAATAAATAAGCCACACATGTGTAAATACCAAATAGTTTCTCTGGTGTGAAAAACTATAATAGTACATAAGATCTTAATGAGATAATTGACAATGTAAAATAGGAAGAAAAGGGCTAAAGGTGTAGGGGAAGTGGGAAGGGTAGGGGAATGGTAAAAAGGAAAAAGAAACAAATAAGAAAATGAAAAAAATGGAAATAATGTATTTATAAATAGGGAAGGGAGGAGGGGGTGAAGGGATGGCAGAGATAAGGGGGGAAATGAGAACCAAGACCTGTCATGTAAAGGTACAAGATCCCAATGATGAATGTAACTGTACTGTATCCCCAAAATGTATCAATAACCTCAATGAGGAAAAAACTAAAAGAAAACAAGCAGATATATCTACCTAAAAGAGTAGGCAATGCATTTAGATTTCTACCTGCTGAATTTTATTCTAGCAGGATATTTGCTCTGATTTGGTCATGCAATATGAGCTATGTTTTTATGGGTCTGTCATGAATGCTGGAGCTAAAGGAAGGTCATCCATGAATGTGTGGTAATAGATTATTTAATTTAATATATAATAACATGGTGATAAAGAGGCTAGGAATGAATTTAATTATGTTAAAAATCTTTCCAAACTGATCTGAAGTTAATAAAATGATGCATAGAAGCTGACTGATTAAAAACTGTGAATAAGCCAGTGTTTGCCTGCAAACTTCAGATGAAGTAATTGTTACACTCCACTGTATTTCGTCAGTTCTTTCTTACTGACCAGACAGAAATGGTCAGTGTTCTCTTAGTTAAACATTGATGAAGAAGGGAAAGAGAAAGAAGGGGGGGTGTGGAATGAGAGAGTACGAGATTGGAGGATAATATAAGAAAATAAAATGATCAAAAAACTTAGTGCATCTAATTAGTGGTTGTCCCATGAATCAGAATCTAGAAAAAAGTAAGAGAGTAAACATATTAAGAAATAATGCAAGCATAGTTTAAAAATGAAAATAAGATTTATATACATCTTTAAAATACTTAAAATAAAAGTAGTAATATTATACAATATTTGTAAGTGCATTCAAAATGAAAAATGTATATATATACATATATATATATATATATATACATACATATATATATATATATATATATAGAGAGAGAGAGAGAGAGAGAGAGAGACTGAGATGGAGAGAGAGATGGAGAGAGAGAGAGCCTCTCATTGCCTAGAATATCTCAGTGTTTTTAAAGATTTAGTTTGCATCTGAGGTAATTACATAGGACTAGACAGTAAGGGTCACCCGACTTCATTCTATTCCACTTGGTAGGATCATAGGCCAGTGTTGTCACAGCAAAAGAAAGGGCTGAAAATGGTGAAGACTAACAGTAACCAGAACTGACTGACCTTATTATATTGAAAATGTTGAATAAGTATAAAAACACAAAAACAAAAGCAGAGCTACAGTCACATTATCCGGAGACATCTAACGTAATAAAGTAAAGAGAGCTCCATAGCAAAACAGTTGGTCTAACATAATTAAGTTTCAGTCCTCAGCACAAAAATCAATGGAAATATGAAGAAACAAAGCAACAAGATGTCTGTAAAAGTCCTTACTTCCCCAACGCTCATCTTATGTCCAATGAAGTAGAGGAATTAATTATAGGCAAAAACTCAAAAGTGAAATGGTTAAAATATTTTAAAAGATCAAAGAAGAAATGATTAAATTCATAAAATATTTAGAGAACTGAAATAGAATCTAAATAAGCAGAAATACCATATTAATAGTGTTCAATGAAGCTTAAAGAAGATGCAAACAATAATCAGATCAAATTGGAAGATATTAAGATTTACAAATGAGGATATTGCTAAAGAATTAAAAATTATGAAATTAAAGCCAGCAGAAATACAGAATATAAAATTCAGTTGAAAGTAGGGGGAATGAATATGCCAAAAGTGAAGATAGTTAGAAGTTGAAAGCCAGACAAATCATACAGTCAGTTTTATAAGTTAACCAAAAAGACAATGAGGAAGCTGATTTGACAACTACTAACATTACACATACACTAACACACACTAATACACACACACACACACACACATACTCATACACACAAACATGCACACACACACACACACACACACATCATCTTAGAATTAGAGAAGTAAAGGAAAGACCAGAAGTCAAGTGAAAATGTGTAGAAATGAAACCCGCTTATCAAAATGATAGCAGAAAATTTTTCAAATCCTGGAAAAGAATTCAATTTTGAAGTCAGTGAGGCTTATAATGTTTGCATTATTTATATGATGAAAATTAAATTTAAACAAGTTTCACAGATTATTTATGGTCACAGACATACTCAGTACCAAAATCAAGGGTCAAATCCTTTTCTGATTCCAATGTTTTTTGTAGTAGTGAGCAAAGTTTTACCTTCTGGGCTTCACAGAGAAAGTTGTAACAAGAAAAATACTTCCTTTATGAGTTGGAAAAATCTGAAATTTTATTCCCACACAACACATGTATAGCATCTATTTGTACAGCTATTTTTGTCTATGTATCTATCATTTATAATTATATTGATTGATATCAATAAAGTGAAAGATAGGTTTTTAAAAAAATGAATTAGCATTTACAGCTTACTACAATGGAACTTCCAAGAAATGTAAAACAAAAAGAAAATGAACTAATTATTTCTTATCTTAAAAGTTCTTAAAGAAGATAAGACATTTAAAATGAATATATTCATCCTCATGCAGTAATTCTTAGCTTAAAAAAAACCTACAAATAAAATATGTATCTATTTTGGGGCTTAATTAACATTAATCTACCTTCTAGACAAGCTGTTTGACAGGTTTTACTTTAATTGACATTTTGACAGTGGAGTTTTATTGGAAAGTGCTGGCAAGCCCGACTTCAATTTTTATTATAAGGGAGCAATTCTGGAAACATGATGAGGACTGATTAAAGGACATTTACTGAAAGTGATACACTGAGCAATAAAACAAGAGCAAATGAAACCATCAATAACTTCTCAAAACAGGACCTAGCCTTATGTCTATTAATACTGTTACATTCTGCCACCAGTCAATGAGACAACATCACTAAAACATTATTTTGAAAGTGTCAAGTCGTAAACATGTCAATAGCAAAAGCATTTCTTGGATTTTGTTGGAAATTAGTCCAATGCTTTCTTACCTTTTACTAAAGAAATTCAACTTGTGTTCTTTATTTTTTCTATCTGATCATATAATCATCTTATTGTTATGAGTTGAAGAAAGATTTAAAGATGTACTACATATATATTTTTAAAGTGGTGGATCTCCCTGAATATTCTGGACTTTGAATTTCGATTGAATATTTACATACCGTGTAGAGAAAAGTGTTTGAGCCATGACCACACGAGTCTTGTGAGAAGCATGTCTCAGGTGTACATATCATACTCTCATTATAATTTGTGCATGACTAAATTCTACATTTCAAGTCAGGTTTAGTCTTTTTTTTTATCTTACCAAAAGCAAAAGAAATTAATGAAAATATACAAACATCTGGATAATTATATATACAATTTCTTTCAAAAGTCTTAATGGAATGATTTTGAAATGCAAGGCCCAGAAGTGGTCATTTCATAAAATTGCTTTGCTTCAATGAAACAAATTTCTCGAGATCCGGTCAGACTGAAACCTGTCCTATTCTTATTTCTGAGCCCAGTTTAACTAAGCTAATTGTTGATTTATAATGTTTCTTGCTTGCGAATTACCTGTCATGTGTTTGTAACCACAGTTAAAGTCTCAACTCAAAATAACAAGGCAAATATCATGAATTAAAAATACATTTTCTTTTGTAAATTAAAAAAACACATATTTTTCTTTAGATCTAGTTAGGGCTAAAACTATACAAATATGCTCCTTAAATGGATACTGCCTGTCTTTGACTCAGGTAACCTGCATATATATTTTTAACTGTAATATATATTTACCTAGAACTATCACAAAAATAAGCTTTAATTTCCTTTGGTAGGGTATTCATACAATACCCTTGAGAATTCTAACAAGGTTTGTTTGACCAAAACTAGTCTGAGAGAAGCTAACCTCATCTGAAGCACATGAAGTTGGGTTAAAATAGGATATACCTGTGTCATGAGATTAATAAGAACTAATGGGATTTATTTAGGTTTCAATTTATGTGAATTTTCCATTGCTATAATAAACATGCCTAAAATAAGCAGCTCGGGACTAGGAAAAGTTTATTTTGCCTCGAAGTTTCAGAGGTTCAATCTACCTTATTGCTTTTAGGCCTGTGGTTGCAGCACATCATGCTGAACAGCAAGTGATGGCCAAACTCTAGATTGCTGGAATACAGAAGAAAAGAGACCAGGCATACGAGTCCAATATTGACTTCAAAGTCATGGCCCCCGTGAATGACCTATCTCTACTTAGCTCCGCCTCTTAAAGTTTACCATCCGACATGACTGCCACACACTGGAGACCAAATCTTGAAAACATGGACTGTTCCAAAGCATTGAATTCCAGATCCAGACTGTAGTAATTCTTGTTTTTATACTTGAGCACAAATATGATGTGAATTACTGAGACTATAGCATGGTTTGAATATCACAATTTTTTCACATTATGAAAAATATGCTTTGATTTAGTTGATGGAGAAGCAGCCACTTCTTTCCTTACTTCTGAAGACAGACAGTGGTAAATTGTGTAAAATTCATCATAGACGAATAACAATATTTAGGAAAAATGATGATGATGATAATAATAATAAGGAAAATAATAAGGAAAAAATGAGAACTAAGATCTGTCATGTAAAGGTACAAGATCCCAATAATGAATGTAACTGTACTGTATACCTAAAATGTACCAATAAACTCGATAAAAGAAAAAAATATAAGAATAATGTGCGTTAAATAGAAAAGAGGCACTTCAACTGAATTTTTGCTTTAGTTTTCTATTTGATGCTTAGGTAAGGTAATTTTATTTCTAGAGAAAAAGCAGCTTGTTCAATTACTTAAAGCTTTGGTTACATAAATTATGCTGAATTATTTTATTAAAGAAGAGAAACTAGGGCTGTTATTGCAATTTCTACTTTCACACTCATAAGGAAAATTATGCTAACATGTTTAAATTTTGTTCAACAATAAAATTTCTGATTAAAGATGTAAAGTCAATAGAACGCCATCAGCATTCATCTCAGGAAAAGCCAGCTGCATTCATCAGTGCATCTGTGTTTTCCTGAAGTATTTTTCATTTATCTCAGCATTGATATATCTTCTCAGTACTTCTATTTACCTCTCTTACTTTCCAAATATAGTTGCAGAAGGAACGTAAGCTTGAAACAAATAACATAACCTCAAATTATTATCCTAAGATATTTCACTAGATTGCAAAGCATTGAAGTACATTCAGATTCGTGGATAAGATCGTGTATACCCCTAAAGAAAAACTAAGCCACACCAAAGTGGACTAGCTTATGTATGGTTAAAACAGCTCGTGTGTTGATTTCTTCATTTTATTTCTTTGTCTGAGAAATGAAAGGAGAGAAGCAAGTTCCAGAGGAAGAAAAAGAGAGAGAATAGAGAAGAGTCAAGGTGGATGAAAACATGTGAAGAAGTAGGAGTAGGAGACCTCTGGTGTCAGGCCCCTATAAGATTAAATTTGCCTCTGGGGCGGCTTCTCAAGCACTGAGTCTTTGAAACAAATGATGAGACGACTTCTGAGAAAAGACCCAAAATGCTTGCTTTTCATTCTGTGACCAATGTTTATTGATCCTGGCTACTCCATTACCATTGAATATGCAGTGGACTTTGGTACCATGAAGGCAAAGGTGAAGAACACTGGAGACAACCAATATGTATGTACGTCATTGATGATACACAACGGAAATGTGATATTTAAACAAGATGGAGTACTACTCTGCTACAACTCCAGGTAGACTTCAGTCATTTGTAGGAAAATGGATGCACCTTCAGTTTTCTTGAGTTTCTAAACTTGCGGAGTTTCTCCTACGTATGAAAAGAATAGGCAATAACATTGATAAGCTATTTTTCATGTTATTTTGTTTTTCTAATACCTTGGCCGCTCAGTCTAGAAAAACTCAAGATAAGGAAAAGTGTGGTGATTGGTTTTGAAATATTTAGAAATTATGGCAATATATGGGTACTACTAGCTTTTCTGGATCTTCTTTTGATTATTTGGAAATTTGTCGATAACCCAAAAGAATGAGAGTAAAACAAAGCAACACTGCAAGACGTAGAGGTTCAATTATTCCTCTCATATGCAAATCTGATTTTAATCTATGAAACACATGTACAGGATAACGTTTCAGTTGGTCTGTATTGTAAACATGTGTAATTGTATCTATGATTATTTATTTATATAATCTGTTTTTAATACATGGGATATTAATGTTGATAATTGTGTCAATAATCATTAAGATGAAACATAAAATGTATCAAGGCGTGTGAGCACATAGATATTAAAATACACACACAGTGGTGTATATGTATATGTGTGTGTTTGTATGTGTGTATGCGTGTATGTATTCTTTTGAAAAAAACATTTTTTTCCTCATCTTAAAAAAAGAAAGCCATTAATATGGAATTGAGGTTAAATAATGATCCTGATATTATGCTTATACCTATTTCAAATGAAAGTAAATAATTTACTTGAAAATACTAAATTCTTTGATTTAAAAAAATTGGCATTATAATGAAAATGTGATTTATGAACAGATTAAATTTATACATTTAATGTCATTATTATTTGAATCAAATTTAAATTACTTAAATTAGCACCTTATTAAAATATTGCTTTGAGTTTTTAACATTTTAGTCATGCTCCTTTGAATCATTCATAATTCACTGTATCATGAAGCAAACACACAAATACTTTCTTCCCTTAAAAATAATTCAATATCATAATTGGAAATCATTGGTTGTATCTCGGCTTCAATTTAATTTTCTATGAAAATCTTGCTGTAAGAGAATTTTTTGGTTGTCCTCAGTTCTAATTTAAACCTAGTCCTTTATGCTCATAAATAATTAACAAAATGTTATTAGGAAATCAAAGCTTTTAAACTACCAATTAGAAAGAAGTATCTTCTTGATCACGCGTCACATAAAAAGCAATAGTTTTTAGAAAGCTACGTTGTGGAGTACTGTTCTGTGGCTCAGGATTTAATATTCCATTATGATACAAGTGACAAATCCATCCAGCTTTGGTTTGCCTTCTAGGATATCCCTTGGAAAGTTTTGCTCAGATCTGTTCTTAAGCCATGACGGCAGAAACGCTCTGCAGAAGGCTCAGAGCACTGGGCATATTTTGTTCCCTGAAGAGTCTCACAGCATAGACTTATTAAGATGTAAGGAACAGGGCATACACCATTACAAAGCTGCATAGTGAAAGCTCTTTGCATGTCGGGCTTTTGTTCCACAGATTTAGAATATTTGGAGATAATACTGATGCTGATATTGGAATAAGAGTAGTTCAGGGCTCGTGATTCACCTGGAGAAATGATAAACATCTCCACAGACAACAAAGCTGCAGTGGCATCAGAGGAAATTGACCCAATGAACCTTACTGCCTCAGCTTATGACATTTGTTCATAAATTTTAAAATCTTTTAGTCTTTATTTACACTTTCAGTTTCTCCCACTAGAGAAACTATTCATATTTATACGTGTGTCCTACTTATTTCACTTAAGAATGTGCATCAATTTAGCTATAAATGTCTCTAGTTGCTCCTTTTATGGCTGAGTAGTATTCCATTTATATAATGTGAAATAGGAAGAAAAGGTGCAATGGAAAAGGGGAAGTGAGAGGGGAGGGGAAAAGAAAGAAGGGAATTGAATCAATATGAGAAAAAGAAAAAATGGGAACAAAGTCTTTGTAGATAGGGTTGGGTAGAGGTAGTGAAGGGAAGGCAGGGGAATGAGGAAAAAATAAGAACCAAGATGGATTACATAAGGGTGCAAATTTCTAAGGATGAAAGTCATTATATTGTATACCGTAAATGCACCAATAAAATTAATTTTAATAAAAGGCAAAGCAAAATTTTAAAATCATAACCATGAAACAGGTAAGCATTTAGGCAATGTCTTTACTTTCTTCAACAAGAAAGGTTGAAGAGTGACAAACAGGCTGACGTCAGCTGTGAAAGTCCTCACCCATTTCTAGTTCTGAGTCAGTTTTAATACCCACAGCCGATATATTACAAAGGAAACAGGTACCTTTTCAAAAACAATCTTTAAACACCACCATCGTGTGTGTTTGTGTATGTGTGTGTATCTTTAATAAATAATATGTGTGATGCAAGATACGAATAAAGTTCTAAACTGTAATTCAAGCTAGAATTCTTTTTCAATTTTAGTATTCAATTGGTTTTGTGTTGCCTACTAGTGATCACATGCCCAGTTCTCACAAGCTTAATTGGAAAAGATACATTAACAAATAATAGACTTCCCATTTTTTTCCTGATATGAATTATTCCAAGGAAAAGGAGCTACGGCCAATTTCAAAACTACAGATACCCTCAACAATTAAAAGATTGACAGATGATGAAGCCCATCATATCTTCCTTGGAAAATGGATAGATCAGACACAATAACATAAACTACCCCAAACTATTGATTGCTTAACTCTTAATTTCCATTTACTTGCCAATCTAGGGATTTTACTAACCATGGTTGCATTTGGCATCAATATGCAGCAACTGTTCTGACAAATATATTTTTTTCCTCCACATCACTAAAATGAATCACAGACACATAAAAGAACAGCAGGACATTTTGTTCTCTTCCCTAGGGCTATGTGCATTTCCCTTCTGTCCTTTACTATGGTGTCTATGATGACCAGATTCATCTGGACCAGGGACTGCACAGCCACAGCTCATGACCAAATCAGGACTGTACTTTAATGTCTTTGAGCTAAGAATGCTTTTAGTTTTATTTATTTTACCCTTAGAAGTTTATGGAAACAAAACTTACAAAAGATAACAAAAATATTTGTGTTCTTCAAGCAATAAATATTTACTGTCTGTCCCTTTACAAAATTTGCCAAGCTTTAATCTAGGCACTCTAAAACTACTTCTCTTAGTATAATCAGTAAATACATACGGTATTTTCTTTGTGTTACTGATCAAAAAGTTTAAAGATACTAATTAGATCCTCACAGTGATCCACTAGGAAAGGCTCTTATACGATTCTTACATTACAGGTGATATAACCCAAAAAGCTCCAGTATATGACCTTGACAGGCATTGTCAAGGTCATACAGGGAGACAGTGTGAGAGCCAGGATTCAAATGGATTACAGCTTCACGTGCTCTTTGATCTGAGCCCCTTCCGAGACTGAAAATGCTATGGGCTTAATGTACTTATAACCAAGTTGAACTGATGAAGTAAACAAAAATCATACAGTTCCATAACAAAGAAAATGAAAAACAATATAAAAAGATTTAAACTAGGAAATTCATCCTGAATTGTCATGTAAAACAGCCTCTTCATTAACTTCTTCTTATTTAAATATTTAAATTCATGAAACACAAGAATGCACGAATGCATTTCTTATTATTCACCCAGAAATTCCACGATCTGTGATTTTATATGGTTAGATGAAATGAAACACTGGTGTAACATCTGTAACACTACCTCTGTTACTTATGAGTAGACCAGGAAAGAATTGGATGCCTACGTCATCATTACCTGTCCTTTAACATATTGACAAAGGGAGAAAAGGTATCCTATAAACATGAATCTCTTGTGTTTCCAAACATAAATTAAATTTAAAGTCAATAAGTAATAGTATTATTTATATCCAAATATCTCCCAAGAGCTTCATGAACTCACAGGAGGAGTTGGGGAAGGTGATTCGATTATGGGATTGATAGCTAATTTGCCAGCAGGAGGTGAGATCTCCTGGGAAGAAGGGATTCACCGGGAAAGTTCCCCAGTGCATCTTTCTCCCCAAGCCTCCTGCTCCACCCTTGATCTCTCTTTCCTTCCTGGCCTCTATTACCTGTGTAAATTCCCTCTGCTCCTCCCTTCTGCCTTGCTGCCTTGCCTCAGAGCCAGTGGACTATGGAATGAACCTCTTCACACTGTGTAAGTATAAAACGTCTGGTATTGCGTCTCAGTAACAAGGAAAATAACTATAAGGTGGTTAAATAAAATATTTAATAGCATTTTAACTGGAAATCGTGTCTTATCAAAAGACAGGAGCTCTATTTTTTTCAATCTGCTACAATTTTCAAAATGCTCTTTTTAAGAAGATTATACCACAAAAATCCCAGTCAGAACAACTTAAAATAACAATTACTTAGCTTTACTTAGCTTATATATACATATACATATGTATATATTTGCAGATGAATGTGTTCCATGCAAAATCTCTTCAATTTTAATCTGAATTTTACATTGTGGCTATCATAGCTTTGTGAAAGTAAATACATAACAATATCAAATGTAAGAAAGTTATTAGTATTAAACGAAATTCTAACTCTGAAGAATATAAAGAGGTCTATGTGTAAAATATATTTATAAGAATAATAGATACAGCTGCCCATTGTAGAATGGTATAATTGTGAGTTATCTGATAATTATTGAGTGGGAAACCTTGGCAACAATTGGATCACTGGAATCATGAAAATGTCTTATTTGAGAGCTAGAATAACTTCGGCTTTGCATTGCTGCCACAAAAGCAACTCACCTTCCTTATCTTCGTGCAACACCCCGTTTCTGGTTTGCAAAGGATTTTGCAAATTTTCTGATTTTTCATCGCACAAATACAACAAAACTATTAATTGAAATATTAACTTCTTTCTATAGTTTTTACTTTGTTACTATGTATACTAGGACTCTAAAACTTTCAACATATTTTAAGATATACTTGTATTTTCTTCGCATTATTTATTCATCACTCACCTTAGAAAATGTTCTCCTGAGTTAGCTAAATGTCTCTAAGCTCTTGTTCTTTATGGCTGAGTAGTACTCCATTTTATAAAAGTACCGTGTCTTCTTTATCCAGTCACAAACTGGTGGGCAATTGGGCTGTTTCCAAGTTTTAGATATTACACACTGTGCTACTATAAATATATATCATTGTGATGTGATTCTTTTCTTTTGGGAAGATACCCAGCAGGGGAATAGTTGGATCAAATGTGACTTCTAACCCTAGCTTTTTGATGTATCTCCACACTGATTTCCATAGTGGTTACACCAGTCTACACTCCCTCCAGCAGTGGAGAAGGGTTCCTTTATCCCACAAGCATTTGTTATTGCTTGATTTCTTTATAGCAGCCTTTCTTTTTTTTTTTTTTTTTTTTTTCTGGAGTGAAGTGGAATCTCAGCATTGTTTTCCTTTGCATCTCTCTGAAAACCAGTGATTTTGAACATTTTTTCATATGTTTATTTGCTGTTTCTACTTTTTTGTCAGGGAAATGTCAGTTCATTTCAGATGCCAATTTTTGGATTGGGTTTTTAAATTTGGGAAGTCTGATTTTTCTTGTAAGTTCTTTATGTATTCTAGATAGTAGACCATTGTCTGAGGAATAAGTAGTAAAAATTTTTTTCCACATTGTGGGTAGTCTCTTCACACTGTTAGTGGTTTATTTTGCTGTATAGAAGCTTTTTAATTAGATGAAATCCCAGTTTTTGATTTTTTGTGCTAGTTCACATGTGACTGAGGTTTTGTTCACGAAATTTTTTCCTAAGCTAATGTCTTCAAGAGTTTTGCTTAACTTCTCTTCCGGTCAGGTTAGTATTTCTGGTTTAATATTTAGATCTTTGATCCATTTTAAAATGGATGCACATTGAGGTCATGCCCTTAACTGAAATAAGTAGGACACACTTGTGTCAATAACCCAACAGTTTCTCTGGTGTGAGAAACAGAAATGTAAATAAGGAACAAAATGTATAATGGATAATATAAAATAGGAAGAAAAGGCCCAAAGGGGAAGGGGAAGTGGGAGGGGTAGGAACAGGAAAGGAAATAAATAAAAGAAAATGAAAAACCAAAAACAAAGTCTTTTGAAATAGGGAGGTTGAAGGGGTGGAAGAGAGGGCAGGGAATGGGAAAAAATAAGAGCCACGATATATCATGTAAAGGTACAAATGTACCAATAAACTTAGTGAACTGAAAAAAGAAAATATTCCCTTGGAATCAAATGCTTACTTTCTATTTGATGATTTCAGCATTTGTTCTGTGCCATGGTCACCATACGGGATTAGTGGAATATGGTAATAGGTAAGGGAACATTTGTCATAAACTAGGAAAGTTCTGGGAAATTCTTGCCAATTCCGAAATATTTTCTAAGGCAAGAATCTACACAGGCTAACATTAAAAACCAACAAACAAAAATCACGAGGAAAATCAGGAATTAACATGGTGGTCCAAACCTGGCAGGTTTTCTCTGGTAAAGTATAGAAACAAAATTTACAAAATCACCAAATTTCAAACCTGAGGGGTCAAATGGTTTTAACTATAAACCAAGGGACTTATAATTCCAGATTGGAAAGATAGGATATTAAGTTTAAGTTGATCAAATAAACATAACAGAAAATTTAGGCTCAATGATCAGTTTGACTACACTTTTTAATTTATATAAGTGTTTGTTTATTCATTACAAATATCTCTGATATTGGCTAACACAGAATTCTTCCTGTCCCCTGCATTTATTCCAGCATGAATGAAAAATGTATACAGCACTTGACAAATGGTCATTAATATCATTAAATTATATTGATGCTAAATATTTCCGTGAACAATTCTGAAATGTATTCACTAAACACACAAAAATGCTAAATCAATTAAGAAAAGCATAAATTTGATAATCAAAGTTTTTCTTAAGGACTTATAGTTGCATAAACTTGGACATAGCTCATTACAAACAGTCCTATCCAACACAATTATAAACACACATATTTCTGACAATCTAGGAGAGAAATAGATGTCCAGAACATAACAGTTTGAGCATTGTGTAATCATTAGAGTGTATATCCTGGGATATATTAAATATTTTCTTGGATTTGTGTGTGAAAATGTAAAACTCACTCTTGAGAATGCAAGTTCATTACTCTATTCTAAATTTTTCCCTCATAGAATGATTTTCTTTCTCTTATTATTACAGTTTTCAAGCTAAGGTGTTCTGACACCTGACATCCTGATTTTACTTTTTTTTTAATTGTATACTATAGATAACTAAGTGTCATAACAAAAACCAAAATAATCAGCACAAGGCTTCAATGTTCTATACAAAGGAACCAATGAAAAAAGTGAAAAAAAAATCCTAAATGTACTTCTCTTTTCTTGTTAAGTAGGTCATGTTCAAATAAATTGTGTTTTTTAGTCCTCGGACAACTGTCAGTTTAAGAAATTTGGGTAGCATATCCAAATTTCAGTATTTAATTTTACCATAAAATGTTAGAGAGGTTTAAAGTAGTATCTTGAGAATTTAAGCCAGCTTCATAAAAATTTAATGTCTCACTTGTTTTGTGATACTTAGAAAAAATTAGTAGTACACACATATATATATAGTACTTAATGTCTGTATTCCTTGTGGGAAGAAGATACATATACATAGTATAATATATCATTAATTTCATTTTTCATCCCCTCCCTCCATCTACACAACTCTTAGTCTTCTTACTCTTTTCTTCTGATTTTGTTTTGTTTTGTTTTTTGTTTATATCTGTAATACATAACGTTTGCATTATGTGCGCTGAGTTGCTACATGCACATATCACATCTCAATACCTTCTTTCGTCTTTGATCTTTCCTCTCCTTCCCTACTCCATTTCTTGATCCCTTCCCCGCTGAAAAAGATCTAGCTCACTACTTCCTGATATCTTTCTCTTATTTTGCGCTTTACTTTTGAGTTTCTCATATAAGAGAAACTATATGATAGTTAAGCTTCTATTTCTGATTTATTTCTCTTAACGTGGTTTTCTCAAAGTAGATCCATTTTCCTTTGTAACTATCACATTTGCTTTATCATCATCTATTAGTGGACATATAGGCTGTTTCCAAGATTTAGTTATGATTTGTATTGCTTTGCATGTATCTCTGTAATGTGATGTCTGCAATTCTTTCAGAAAGATACCTACAAGGATGATAGCTGGGTCAAATGGAATTTCTAGTTTTGGTATTATATATGCACTGATTTCCAAAATAGTACTGATGGTATATATGGATTCCTTTTGTTCACAACTTTCTAGAATTTGTAATTATTTGATTTCTGGATGGCAATTCTTTCTGGAGTAAGATGTAATCTCAGAATTGTTTTAATTTTTGATTCTTTAATGGCCAATGACATTGAGCATTTCATGTATTTATGGACGATTTGCACTTCTGTGAAATGTCTACTCATTTTGCTTGCTCATTTTGATTTGGTCTTTTATTTTGGGAGGCTAATTTTCTAAATACTTTGCATATTCTAGATATGAGTTCTCTCATATAGAGGAATTACTGGAAGGATTTTTTTCCCATTATATAAGTTATTTTTCCATTCCAGCCACTGTTTCCTTTGGTGTATAGAATCTAGATAGAATTGTTGGGAAATGAAGAGACTGGACATTTCTAATGTGGTTGTGAAGATTCAACATGGTTCAACTTCAGATTCAATGGAAGACAACCTCCTTCTTACATTACAGCTTTATATCTATCTCTATACCATGCTCCATATTTAAATGTACAGTCTGTTCAGAGGGTTCATCACAATGTAATTAAACACCCTATAAATCACTTCCATCTTTTTCTGGCCTTTCATTGCTTTTTTTCTTTATTATCATTATTTTTTAATCACTATCACACACTGAAGAAATTGAATAATAAAAATTTTAAAACAGAGGACTGGCTAGCAAGATATCTCCCACAAAATAATAGGTTTTGAAAAGAACATACTCAAATCACTGAGTATAATGAACTATGTTTTATTCCGATATATGATAATGCTATGCAAAACTATAATAATATGTGTTAGCCCTGATGCTTACAGAAAGTGGGGTTAAATATTTATGTGCTGACTAAACTACATTAGGGCATTAATTCTAATATATTAAATATTTAAGAGCCTGGAACATTTAGCATGAGAACACTTAATCCTGTTTTTATTGCATTTTAGCTGTAAAATATATTGTTTTAAAAAGTGAGAAATCTCTGTGAGAAAGTAGAATAATCTGCCCATATAAAAAATTGTTATTCTCTTCTTTCTGCATATTATATTGGAATTTTAAAAATTGGAGTACATAGAGCTTATGTAGTGCATACTACATTTCTAAATTAGACTGAAAATATTATTCATGTGCATTAGAAAGAAGGGCAATACACATACATATCTAACAGCCAACATTCTTATACATTCTTATACATGGCCAGAAACACCCTGGCATGTATGCCATGCCTGTTAGATATCTATTGATGGCAATTTGGGGATTTTTAAAATGTGTTTCTCTATACATTGAAGGATATATTTTCAAGACATCAATTTGTGTCTTAATTGAGACTCATTGTTCCCCAATATTTGAAATCATATTGAAAATAAAATTACTGAAAATGTGCCACTAATTTCTGGATTAGTCTTTTGAGTATTTCTATGAAACTAGGAAAAATTCCCTAAAGAAATATAATTTTTAGTTTTGCCATAGAACTATCAGGACAATAATAGCATTCTTATAATTAAGATTACATGCCTTTATGAATGAAAGTATCCCTTGAAGAAGTGTGTTATAACACATAAATGTTCATTCCTGTTATTGACTTTCAAACAAGCTATAAATAGTTTAATGTATCAGTTAAGGGATTGGACAGGGAACTTGTTCTCAACACCCTGTTGAGTATTTTAACAGGGTTTTTCCATGTCATTCTAATACAAGACTAAGATTCTATAATTTGTGTTCTGTCGCTACCCATCCTTTGGAACTTAGCTTTACCAACTCTGCCCCATCCATTGAATATCCAGAGAGGTCATGTTAAATAAGCTAACTGATCAAGTCTAATTCCATCTGAGACATGCACAGTGGTTTACCATTGCTTTTACAATAAAGGCCAATGTCCTTAAGATAACATAATTTTGCATAATTGGTCTCTGTCTACCCAGCCAGCCCCACTGTACCAAACTCACACTTGGTGATTGTTATAATTTCACTAGATTGATATATATATATTTTAATGCCAGATTCCCCACTTCTATCCCATAATGACAATTATTTTCCAGTCTCCTGGTTACTGATTACTCACCATCTAAGCACTGCTGCTGTAAAAAGATGACACAACCTTAGTGATTTAAAGAAATACTACAGTTATGATCTTATACTCTTTTGGGCCAAGAAGCCCATAAAGGTATCACCGGGTAAACAAGATGTCAGCAGGCCACCCTCCTTTGTGGAGCTTCCAGAAGAAGCTCACTTTTCTCACCTCGTGATTGCCTAATTCCATCTTCAAAGTGGATGTAGTCACTCTCCACCCACAGAGCTCTCTTTTACCACTGTCAATCTCTGACATGGCTGGGGGAGTGTTTTGCTTTTAAAAGGATGTGTATAATCTGTGGGGAACAGCAGATGATTTCAGCTCTGATTCAGGAAACTCTTCCTATCTCACATCTATACCCTATACTCATCTACAAAATAGCATCAGACATGAAAGATAACATACCTATAGGTGCTGTGGCTAAGAATTAGTATACATTTGAGGATGCTTATTTGACTATGAAACTCATTTGTCAGAACCCAGTGCAAAAACTTCTCATAAGAATCTCTGTATAAGCTAAATAACTTCTGGAGGCATGAGCTTTCATAGTGCCCTCTCTTTGTGTGCTTTTTTGCCATCCAACACAATTCTAACTGAAGAATAACTATACATGCCATGTATAATAATATATTTTCAAAAGAAACAGATAATAAGCTAATCTTACTTTGCTACATAGCTACAATTTATTATGTGGGGTTATTTATAGTTGGTATAAAATAAATCTATTTTAAATGAGTGAAGCAGCAGAATGAATCATTTAAAATTTACATTTACTAATTTTAGATTAATATTAAATCCAGGGTTATCATATGAAGGAAGTTTGAGTAATGTAGATAGCAGGGTAAAGTACACCAAAAGTTCTTTCAGAGTTCCTATTGATTAGGGATTAATATAAATTAATCACTTAAAATCTGCGGATCTCATTTCTTAATTTTTCTCTTTCCCTATCTCTCTCCTCTCTCTCAATGTCTTTCATTTTTCTATATGCTTTTTACATTTTAATGAGAGAATTTGGTTGACAATATCCAATGTCTTTACTAATTTAATGTAAAAAGTGTAAATTAAATCTTTACAAAATTAAATCTTATGAAGTACATAGTAGTGGCAGAAACATTTTTAAGAAAATAATAGAATAAGTATGGATCACATGACCCTTTATGATGGAAAGTTTTCCCTCGGTGATGTTTTGGTGTTCTCTACAGAACTCATTTGAGGTAGGTTTACATGCTACTTCATTCATAAATTAAATAGATTAGCATTTTATGTTCATTTCTAGTAACTTCATTGTATGTATATACTTAATAAGAAGTATTCAAAGGTATTTATAGCAGTAAAATCCTTAAAATGCAACTGGCTTCCTCTATCTCTTAATGAATGCTCACTTATTTTTCCCTCATTATATTGTGCGTATATCAACTCCAGCTGTCATATTAAATACTATTTCTGAAATGAACCACAAAATTCAATCTAACTCAATACTTATTGAATGTTTTCCATGAGCAAGGTGATTTGATATAATTATTTTATTTCTAACATTCTAGACCTATGAGCAGTGCTATTGAAAGGACCTATTTTTTGTTGAGACACTAAGCATCAGGTAAACTTTGCTTTTTTTTTTTTTTTTTTTTTTTTTTTTTTTTTTTTTTTTTTTTTTTTTTTTTTTTTATTGAGTTCTTTGCTTTTGATGGTAGATGCTGAACATGAGTTCAGGTGTTCTTGCTGTGACATGCAGAAACTGGGTAGTTCATTGTAGTTTTGAAGTCCAGACAGGAGCAAGGTTGTGTAGAATCTGGAGAGTAGTTGTGCAGCTCAGGGGACTAATTACTGTAGAAGGGCCTTAGTGCTTATAACTGAGACAGTTTTAAGAAAATATCTTTGATCATCAGTTTTCTCAGACATAAAAATTTAAACAAAATATATACCTTGCTAATTGATTCCAAAATTAAATCAGATAGTAAAAATACAGCATGTGGAATCTTTATCAATTCCTAATTATTTCAATTTTAGATGACAAGAAAAGTCCTCATAATGATTTTAGATGCACTGAACAAATTAATTCGATAAATATGTATTTTTGAACAATTAAAAATATGTCTGGCTTTTTCATAAAACAAATTGTCTATTTTATTAAATACTACTTTCAGAAAAAGAAATAGTTACTATTTTATAACTTTGTTTATTGTTAGATGTATATTGATTTTTAGTTAATCTCGATCATTGGGTGAATTATTGCATCTGTGTGAGATATATTGAGGTGCTAAAAGTCAGCCCTGAATAGAGTATTTCTCAATTTTCCTCTTCATGTATTAGGTGTGCTATAATTAAGTAGCATATTAAATTTCTCTAGATACTAATAAATATTAATCCAATATATGAAAGTTGTTAAAGCCATCATATCATAATTACTCTTCTATTTTTTAATAGTCTTCATATCCAGGCATAAAATATTATCCAATTAATCAAAATAGTTTAGGAAAATATAGAATTCTTAAGGCATAATATTTTTAAATTGAAAAATATTTACCTCTAATGATAACAGGAAAATTTTTAAAGGATCAAGGTTATTAGATGACTTTGTTAGATTTATATCAGTCTGTAAATTCTAAGCAATCTCAGAGTATACATTTTAGAACACTCAATGTTCAATCCCTTTAGAACTATTTGACCTATTTTCATTGATTCTATTTTGATGAAGATATACCCTATGAATAGCATTTACTTTCAGAAATCTTCCTTTTTTTTCTTTCTTTTTTTATTTTTTTCTTTTTGACCTCTGGGATCGAACTCAGTTCCTTGCACTTGTGAGGCAGGTGGCGGAACTACTGAGCTAAATCTCCAGCACAGAAATCTTGACACTTTATTCAAAGTTCTCCTACTATGAATATTCTTTTGGTAATTAATCAAACATTAGATGAGAGAGAAAAATAGAAGAGACAGATATCTTCACCTTTATTGCTAGAAAAGGGGATTGTTAACATTTTAAATGTGTGTGCTTTCTGTACTAAATTATACGTTGTATTAGTAGTTACCTAATGTGCGATTGTTACGGACTGCTTGTATTCTTTCCCACTTAAAGCTCCTGTTGAAATCTAAACCTTTCCTGTTATGATGAAGGAAACTGTTGTCTTTGGAATATAATTAAGTCATGTAGATGGCAATCATCATGAGCTTAGCACTAATAGAGAGATTCCAGAGAGGTCACTTGTATTTCTTTAGTTATGAGAAGACAGAGCAAGAAGATGGCCATCTAAAAACCAAGAAATAGGCCATCAGAAATGCATCTGTTGGCAGCTTGATTTTGAACTTCCCATCCTCTCAGTTGGGGTGAAATAAATATTTGTTCTTTAATATGTAGTGGTTATGTTAGAGCATACCTAAGGAACTATAATTGGGATCAAATAAGTTATTTAGCTATAATAATGTTTTTACAATAAACTGTTATTACTGCAATACATTATTATTATTGCAAATGTTATTTTCTATAAAGTTAGATTTTGTGATTAATCAGATATATAATTTATCCAGGTTTTTAATCTACTAAATGCAATTTCTGTTATGTAGATTGTCCTCTCATCTTTGTCCTTTGGGGTTAGGTTTGTAATCAAACGGATGTTTTGAATTAGTTTCATTTGAATTAGTTTCACGATTCTGCTATTGATCCCAGTTTTTCATAATGTTGGTCAATTGTCCAAACATGAAACATTTCTATTAATGTGCGGCATGGAAGAACTGCACTTATTCTTGCCAAAGAATATGACTGCTAGTTCTCTTATTAACTACTCATGGTCTACATTTACCAAAATCATAGTGTATTCACCGGCAGCAGACTGAACGGTGAGACGAGCGGCAGCCTCTGTGTGGAGACTCATTTGTGAGTGAGGCACTGCAGGTTCTGTTTTTGAGCAGCCCGAACTTCCTGAGTCAAGTCTCCAAAGCTCTTGCACCCACTCATTCCACAGTAGCTGCATTCTGCTTATGTTTTCATGAGACCCAACTATTTCTAAGGTTTCTTGTTGGCTAAGGCTTAAGTGCATCAGTATCCCTGTGGATTCATCAACCAACTCACTATGATTACTTAAAATGCATTAATTAATACATTTTATTGCAGATACTTGCAGTGTCTCCTACTGGAACTCTAATAAATAGTCAGACATTTTCTTTTCTATGGATTTAATGAAGCAATATATCAATCTTTGCTAATTGCATTTGTTATCTATATTCAAGGCACTATTTCCATCACACACGCATGTTTTATTTTCCTTTTATTTTAGTGAAAGGGCTTCATACAGTTTAGCTCTTTAATTACTGAAGGAATATCCCATATGTGGATGAGGAGATGTTCATGCAAAAGCACAGAGACAGAAACCAAAAGTCTTATGAGTACTTACTAATCTCTTTCTACTAAGTTTTTGCACCAAAGCACTCTAAAACACTCTGCACTGAAATTTCTAAACTCTCAAATGAGGATGCTTCTTATATTTCAGGTATGATTTCTGGATCCAAGAATTCAAGGAAGCCTTTTTTGCAACAGATTTTTGCATACAGTTTTTTGCAAACAGTTTTACTTTCATTTGTTTACTACACGACTTTGAACTGTTTCTCTCTTCCTTACTTTCTTTATTTTTTTATTTTATTTTATTTTTTTTTTTTGAGACAGGGTCTGATTATGTAGTTGAGACTAACCTGGAACTCACTATGTAGCCCAGGATGGTCTTGAACTCACAGCGATCCTCCTGATTCTGCTTCCAGAGTGCTGGGATTACAGGAGTGCGCCACCACACCTGGTTTATGAACCGTTTCTCTTGAGAAGTAGCTTTTAGCCATGTCATAGCCTATCATCAATACAATGTCCTCTGTACAGGTATTTACTTATTAATATCTTGAAAAGATATATTCTTTTCAGTCATTGTGAGGATCCAAACACTTAAATTCTTCTCTGGTATAAACAGAGATAATTTTTACTTTAGTTATTATATTATATATTTTATTTATTTTTGTGATACTAGTGATTTAACTCACTTTGCACTGAGTTACATTCTCAGACATTTTTTTCCTTAAATTATTTTACTTTGAGAAAGGATCTCATTAAATCAGTCAATTGCCAGTATGAACCCAAACTTACAGACCTACTCCTTCAGCCTCCTGGAGAAGGTAGATTGTAGACACGAGCCAGTGTGCCCTGCTAAAACAGGGTCTTGAAGAACCAGGTTATAATACTAGCAACTATATACAAGCTAAAATTCTTATTATAATGCACTGCAACATAAATATTTTCTTTTTATCTATAAATTTCTAAACAAAGTATGAAGACTTAGATCATAGTGCTTTGTGTATTTTCAAAGCATGACCCAAAATGTTAATATTTAGTAACGGTCATTTTGCAAAATCTGTACTTTATACCCAGAAACGTGGAAAAAAGATTTGCCCACTTTCTTGCCAAAAGGTATGACTTTTAAAATGGTACATGTTGTTTTAAACCATTCTCTTTAACATTCTCTTAGGTACATTTGCTTTCATGTATACAATAAGTTTCTACAGTTCAATTTTATCTTTTATTCTTTACTTTTAACTATTTACATTTACAATGCATTTTAATTTTATAGTCTTTCAAAAAGCATTGTTTTATTTATTTTCATAAGATTAAAATTGTAAATAAGGTTCATATTGTATAATTGATAATGTGAAATAGGAAGAAAAGGTCTACAGAAGTAAGGGAAGTGGCAAGGATAGGGGAAAAAAACATGAGAAAAGGAAAAAATGGAAACAGAGTCTTTGTAAATAGGGATGGGGGGAGGGGGTGAAGGGAGGGCAGGAGTATGGGGAAAAAATGAGAACCAAGACCTGTCATGTAAAGGTACAAGATCCCAATGATGAATGTAACTGTACTGTATACCTAAAATATAGCAATAAAATTAATGAAAAAAAAAAACAGATATAGGGGCTGGGGATTTAGCTCAGTGGTTCGGTGGCCTGCCTTGCAAGCGCAAGGACCCAAGTTCAATCCCCCGTAACAAAAACAAAACAAAACAGCAACAACAACAACAAAAAGGTAACATGAGACCTACCCTTTTAAAATTAAGTTCAAGATGTATAAGCTTGGTGTTTTCAGCAGCTCCTTATAACTTAGTGTGACACTTAAGAGAACACATTTCTTCTTTGTCCAGGTCCCTGGAAACAAAGGTTCCACTCTCGTTTTTCTGAGTTGCAAGATTTGATGCACTTTGGGAGCATTTGTCCTCTGTGACTGGAATTTCTCATTCAACATAATTCTAGTTAAACCTTATTTTCACTTATGGTTGAATTTTCTACCTTTTAGTTCAGATAATGTGTACATACATTCACACACACATACATACATGCACACACATTATATTTTCCCGATTCATTATCCATTGGTAGATACTTCACCTTGCTCCATATTTTTGCTTTCATGAATAATCCTGAGCTGAACATAGTAGATCAGATACTCCTTTGAAATATCAAATTCAACCACTTTAATATACAGGCAGAATTGTTGCTTTATGCTGATTAGTTTGAATGACAGTCCAGAAAAATTGCCTAAGCTGGAATTGCAAACCCTGAAATATTCATAGAATATTTAATGGAGATTATTGTTTCTCTTTTCAGATAAAACAATGATAAATTAATCATTCTCTCCCTTTTATACCAAGTCATAGGTTGTGATTGAACTTCAAATTTGCTGATTTAAATATTTTGCATTTCAAAAACTTACTGGTTTTACAAAATTTTAAGTGTTATAAAGATCAACAGTGATCATTAATACTCTGAATTGTAGTGAGCATTTCATTTTGTGTGCTAGAAATTCTATCGTGTTTTAGATTTGACAGATAACATTCTTTTTAGCTGTGTATTATATTAAATTACAGATTGAAATCTAGTCTCCACTATAATAATTCACTTCATATAATTAAAATAATTATACTTTGAATAAGTAATTACACATTTGTATAATTAATGTTAAATTAATTGTATAATTAATGCTAAACCTATTTTCCTATAATGTTCTGTTAATGAAAATATAGATGTAAAACATCTCAGCTTCAGAGTAAGTTCTTATTAACTTAGTATTATTGTATTATTATTAATAATTAATTATTTCTTAAATAAGTATATGTTTTCAGGCAGAGGAAAAAGCAATGATAAGACTTAAGGAAAATATATATGATATTAAAGTTTCTGTGGCATAAGCTCTGCTGTTCCTAACATGTCAGACCCAGAATAGAAAATGTTGTTCAAGAAGAGTTGAATCAATCTCTTTCATGCTTAAGGAAATTTTAAACTTTAATTTTAAAACGTTTTAAATTTTATTTTTAATTTTCTTTTAAAAGTGGAAATTTTCACTTCAGCTGTTGATGATTAATAATCCTGTAACACAGAATGAACAGTGTGTTCCATCACAGAAACCTTCCTTGAAGTATTTTTTAAGCTACAATTAATATGAGAAGTTCACCTTGTAGCTGACCTTTCAGAAACGTTCAATTGATTAGTTAAAATTAAATAACTTTTGAAACTAAAAATTATGATCTTACAATCATAAAGCCTCTCCTAAAGCTTTATTAGACAAACCTCTATGTTTCATCTCATGAATCAACAAAATAACAGTGACACGGACTTTTTCAGGAAATTTGAGTAAATGTTTATGAGAACAGGGCTCATTATGATCTATAAAAAAAGGAACAATGAGATAACCAAAAAAGAATACCGCTCCACTAGACCAAAATCTGCTAGTGCATATGTTGTTCAGCTAGAGTAGAAAAATAGGTAAAAACCAGTCTAAACATAGCACAATATTATGTAAATCACTAGTTTTAAAATGTTGCTATTCTATTATTAAATAGAATTTTAGAGAATATGACACATATGTATTTACTAACAAAAACTTATTTCTGGAGAATAAATAGTTAATTTATAAATGTTATATTCATTTAAATCTAAAGGCTAGAGCAACTAGGTACACTAAGTTATTTAAACTATTTGATACTTATTCATACCATACACTATGAATTGCTAACATGCAGATTTAAAACAAAAAAGAGGTAACATCTAAAGCTTACAAGTTGTGCCAAATTGTACCATCACAAGCTTACAACATGTATTTTAATTTTCTTTGAGTGATACTATTTTAACTTGTGTTCTTTTGCTTTTAAAACTCAATATTTCAAGTTCTCAAGAGGAAATATTCATGTGCTTATTTTTCTTGAAATATAAATAGCTATCATATCTCAATATCCATTAATATAAGATTATATATTTGGAAACTGTATATTTTCTATATTGCAATGATGAGTTTATATGTCTCATTTTTCTAGAGTTATCTGCATCATGTTAGAAACATGAAGGGAATAAGTTGCTCCTCTATGCTAGAGATTTAGTGGTTGTTTCTTAACTGTGTCTCTAAGAATTGATGATAATGTCATATTGAATGCTCTCAAGATTATACCAATGGTGCTGCATGTCTTCATACATTAGGCTTCTTTTCTGGTAAAATTTTAGATGGCACTTGAAGTTCAATAAAAAATACATTGGGCACCTCATTTCAGTGATAGGTATGAGCCAATGTCAATGATAATAAATATAGACAGAAAACCATAAAATGTTGTAGAAGTCAGATTTCATCTCTTTCTACTCTCTTTTCTCTAGATAAGTCTTATGTAATATATTTTATTTTTAGGTTTCTTTTCATTTATTTAATATGAACTTCATTTTTGGAAGTTTAAATGGTAAATTTAGAGTACATGTAGAATGTAAAGTATACACAATAAAATAGAAGCTTAGTAAATAGAAATGGATCGCATAATGTGTTTGAGTTCTGACTAAATATACTTTCATTATATTTTTTATTGCTTTAATTCCTGGTTATACTTTGGTAGCACTTCAGAAATATGCCTTCTTTTCTGTCTGTACACTTGTGACTTTTCCCAAATTATTTGTTTTGAATTTCTGTTCCTGTCCTACAGATACCAACTTTTGGGCTAGGCAAAGATTTGTTTCCCTATGACCACTACAGAAACTATCAAGGAAAAAATGTTAAAGAACTCTTGAATTTATAAAAAAGGTTTATAACGCTTTCCAGAATGCTTTTATTTTATTGTTATTATCTATTTATAAAGTGAAAGATAATACTATATATTTATCATGTAAATATTATGCTTTGAAATATATAGACATTAACATTGCCTTTTCTTACATTATACCTTGATATATACAGATATATGTGCATATATATTAAAACTGCATTTATGAGTGTGATCATTGTTGTATTTGACATTTTGTATCTCTATATTTTTTCTCTTAGCATAATGTCTTTCAGGTTCATCCAACTCAGCAAATATATGGAATTAACTGGGCCAGGGATTTAGCTCAGTCTCCCCTGTGTCTGCCTTGCAAGCAAAATGTCCTGAGTTCAATCCCTGGTACGATATATGTTTACTTCAAAAAATGAATAAATAAAATGTGATGTAATATCTTAGTCACTTTCCTGTTTTTGTTCTTTTTTTTTTCTTTTTCTTTTTGTTATTCATTTAGTTTATTGGTACATTTCAGGTATATAATATGATGGCATTTATCATTGAGAATTTGTAATACTGAGCCATAAAGAATGAGAAACTAGAGACATTTATAGCTAAATGGATGCACATTGAGGCCATACTCTTAAGTGAAACAGGTAGGACACACATATGTAAATACCAAATAGCTTCTCTGGTGTGAGCAACTGAAAATGTAAATAAGGATCAAACTGTATAAGAGACAACTTTCTCTTCTTTGAGACACAATGCCAGTCACCCAAAACTTGAAGGAGAGGTTTATTTTGACTCACAGGTTTGGAAATTTCAGTTTGTGTTGGACAGGTTTAAACCAAGAAACCAACTGCACAGTGGAAGGACCTGGGAGGAGCAAAGCTGCTCACTGCGTGGCTGTCATAGCAGAAGGAAAAGGAAAGGGCCAGGAGGAAGACACACACTGTCAACTCTCACCACCAGCAACCTCCTCCCCTGCCGGGCCCTGCCTGCTGGCATCCTGTCAGCTCTGGCAGCCCCATTGCCCAACCCTCTTCCAAAAGACAATACCTAAGGGCCTTTGAGGGACAAATCCAGCCCTAAAAATAACTAAATACTATCATTTTCAGGATGATGTGATTTAACATCAGAATTTTGGTAATATTTATGTTGGATTGACAAACTGTGTGTTCCTCTCACGCATGCCAAGAAATTAAACTAAAATTAAAAGAAAAGTTTTGTAAAAATGAGTAAATTCGGTAGTTATTTCTCATACATACAGACACACTGTATAGAGCCTACACACAAAAAAACACATTTTTTGGTAAGTATTCTACCCTACAATTTATATTCTTTCACCTATATTAAGTTTAAGCTGATAGATTATTGATTTAAAAGGAACAATGATATTTAAGACTTTGGAAAAATATATTTGAAATTATAAGAATTTGGTTTATAATAACCTACATTGCTTTACCGATCTGTAAATATTTTCCAGAAACACTGAATAATATTTGACAGAAGTAGATTTGTTAACAAACTGCACAAATCATGTCTTTGCCTATTTAGTTTTTGTTTTACAAGACAAATTCTATAGGGAAAATATAGCAAAACATGCATCCCCTTTATTTTGTGTGACTCACATCAGAAAGTCATTACCTTTCAGTGCGAAACTGAAGCGATTGCCTAGCACTTTTCTCCCAAATATTTACAAAGAATGTTTAAGTTTTTAAAATAATATATAATTTTGAGATTATTTCTTAAAAATAGGATGATTATGATTATAACTTGGATACATATCCAATAAATTCATATTAAAGTATTTAGATATCATTACATAACTATGAGTGTGGAACTCATTTACATTAACAAATGCAGACGCTGGTAAGGATATGGGACAAGAGAAACTAAAACATTAACAGCGACCATAATATTACTATGTAGTAGACAAAAGGAGGGGCCTTTCTAAATCCTCCACTGGACAGAATTTGGTCAATGAATAGGGAAGCATCGCATCAAGATAATTATGGCAGGAAGCACAGGGTAAAGAATAACTATGACCATCACACTGATCTCTAAATCATTTGGTTTTTATTTTTTTCTCTTTCAATAAAAAATAGCTGTTTAGCTTTCAAATAAGAAATACTATGTTCCTTTTAAGCTTTCCTTCACAGAACTCCTTTGTTTTTTGTTGTTGTTATTTTTACTTTTTTGCGTTTTTTTTTTTGTTTCTCTGTTTTTTGTTAATGGAGACTTATCTTGAACACAAACTCTTTCATTTTTATTTTAAAACAGGGTCTTGCTCAGTCGCTATATTGCAGGCTTGACTCAAGCTTCTGATCCTTTTTTTTTTTTTTTCTCATTGCTGGGAAAAAATACTTGACAGCCACAGTTAAGGGACAAAAGATTTATTTTAGCTCACAGTTTGTGAAGGTTTCAATCCATAGCCACTGGCTCCAAGGCAGGGCTGTGTGGCAGAGAGGCGTGTCGGTGGAGAAACGGTCATGGCATGGTAGGCAGGAAACAGCAGAATCAAAGAAAGAGGAGGGGTCACTACAGTTCCAGGCCACATCCAGGGACCAACTTCTTCACGCCAGGCTTTCTCTTCCCAGCATCACACCCAGCTATAAAGCCATCAGCAAATTAATACAGCGACATTTGTGTGATCTACCATCAAATACCCTTAATCCAGTCACCTTCCGGAAGCCCTACCTATGAGTGCTGAGGCTTTGGGGGGAGGATAATATCTAGACATAAACCATGACATCCCCCTTCCTCAATCTTTTGGACTGAGATTATAAGTCTGTGTCACCATGCCCAGCCACAAATCTGTTCCGTAGATGATTTTTTATCTATTTTATAATTGGAACATTGAGATATAGCTGTAAAATAGATGTAGATATATTTTATGGGATTATTAAAAAAAAACACAGAAAAACATCAAGACATTTAATTCTCTCAAAAGTGGGCCCTGATGTAAAAGGAGGTTTGAGGTTTCTAGGTGAGGATATGAAGTTCAATAAATTCAGGGAAACTACATTTCTAGGTTTTATGTAGCTGAAAGAACCAATTTGTTTTTAAAGCCTTAATGAATATTTTGTTACTGTAACAAGCACAGTATTAATTGATTTGAAGAAAAGACACATAATTGTGACATTATAGACACTATATAATCTTTAATACTGAAATAATGACACTAATTCTACAAGGCATTTCTGAAATATAGTGCTCTTTCTTTGCAGTCATGCTTTGTGGATAGTAGAATTAAATGCCATCTTTATCTAGAGACTTAAGCATTCTCCATAATTTGCTACTACTCAATTTCTATCTAGTCAATGTCACAGAAAGAAAATAGTAACATATACTGCACTTAAAGGGAAGACTATATGACTTGCAATTAAAATGAAATCACCTGCACACATATTCTGAAGTTTACTTCCTTCCATTTGATCTGAGTCTCACTGATGATGATGTACAGCTGTATGGACAATTAGAAATGATAATTTTTTGATTAAAGTAATATGATTTGAATTTATGCACATTTTCATTCCTTGATCAACAGAGATATAGTTGCATTTTTCTAGACAGACTTTCATATACCTACCTATAATCTTAGCACCTTTGACATTACTTTAATACTTGTAGTTAAAATTGTTTGATCATATGAGAGTCAAGAAAAACTGGAAGCAGATGAACTTGTCATCAATGTTTTTCCAGAATTAGGACTTCTTTCACCTCAAATATCCAAATCTATCGCATCCAGTAATACAGTTTTCTCCCCTTTCCCTAACCCTTGAAATATGAGTGGAAACCATATGAAACAGAACAAAATTGATTAATGGATTAGGATGGTATAAACCAAAATCAAAATTATACAAGGTCACATCTTGAGAAAACAGATTTAAACCGGGCTAGTTTTGTCACAGTGAATGAACCAGTTGCATCCACTCAGAGTTTTGTACGTGTTCTTACATCTTCTCTATATGTTGAACAGGGAATGAAGGTATTGAAATATGAGATGGGGGAGATGCAAGAGGAGAATGCAGCTCTCAAGAAAAAAGTGTTGAAATTCTACTGAAAATAAGCTCATTAACTTAAAAAGTAGATAGAAAATGAAGCAAATAAACTTTTTCTACTCTTTCCCAAATCGCAGTATACATAAATGTTTATATTTTATTATAAATAAAATATTATTCTAAAACCCTCATAAACAGAAATAGTATTTATTTCAAGTGTTAATTTTGCACATCGTTATAGAATCAAAAGAAACACCCTGGGGCAAGAAGAACCCCTTTTTATTGTCATGTCCCACACAAAATATTTAGAATGTTAATACTGTTTTTAGAATCTTAATACCATTATCTCTTAGGGACAGTTATGAATTCAAAATTAGTGATATAGAAAAGTTTTATTTCTAAGTATATGAAGGTCTTAGTTATGATCTTAATCACTTATTCAGAGAAATCATTTTGGACATCTGAAAGTGGAAGCCACAAGGACAAATATGCAATATGTACCGAAACCAACATGAGTATGTTCTTTATAGTTCTCAAAAGTGTACTAATTTTGCCCTTTCCCCTAAAAAGATAAAGAAATACAGTGTGTTTTGGTTTCATTATGGACTTGCATATGCAGTTGCAGCTGGCCAGGGAGTGAGATAATTGGAGTCACAGAAATATAAGAATTAATGAGCTTCAGAAAGCCATTTGTTCATGCTTAAGAAATGAGACTAAGAAACAAATGTCCTCTCCTGGACAAACTTAATGTTTTGCCCTAAGTCGCCTCTCCTAGAAGTCCCTAGATCTCCTAGTCAGATCTCATTACAAACACAGTTATATTTTTTGACCTTCTGGTATCCCATTCTGCTTTCCTTCACAAAGCTAAAGTAAGAATACTATTTTAATGTCTAAAAGTACAGCTCCTGTACAACAAAAAGAGTTGGACCTTTGAAAAGAGAATGAAAACAATAATCAGAATTGGACAGACATCCAGAATAAAATAATTCAAGTAATATATTTGATATTTCACCATCATCAAGAACATTTGTTTCAGCTCCTTTAAATTATCTCGATTAGAAGTTTATTTCCTTTTTGAGTAATTCAAATACTATCATAGAATTCAGCCAGAAATGTGTTGATTACATCATAACATTAATAGAATACAATGTGTTATTTAAAGACAGTTAACCGTATTTTCATAATTGTTGCTACTGATGTTTAAAAGAAAGAGTGATGGAACGTTTTCACTGCTTTTTATGGAAGACTTTCAATTAGACAATAAACCTTAATTACAATGATTGTGAATACAAAAGGCAGTTGTAGTCACAGTGTTTTAAAGTAGCAATTAAGATGCATTAGCTGGACAAGAAAGCCTTCCACATGCCAGTGAGAACCATCGGTTCAGTGGCCACTGTGGATAAAGTAAGTGCAATTGATAAATGCACTGAGAGAATGAGTACAGCACTGGAGTTCTATTCCTTAGCTTGCACTCACCCTTCAGCGATGCAGCAGTAACACCCCTCTTTCTTCCACCACCTACTGTCCATGATGTTCCCACACGGCACAGAAGAGTATGACATGCGCGGCGACGGAGGAAACATTATAGCACAGCCCATTGGAGGGGAAACATTTTTAAAGTTTTATATTTATTTGCCTTTGGGAGAAACTATCCTCATAAAATGACTTGTCCTTTAAAGATTGATTTAATAATGTTCTACTGGGACGGAGGCTTATGCAATTGAAATCATCTAGTTCACTTTTGCTTTTAAGCTTACAACTCAATTTTTACATATAGTTCCACTTCAAACTTTAAATTTGACAATTTCTTCCTCATTGATGAGGAGTCGTGTACACTGATACATAACTCTTTTATATCTCATGTCTTACAATTCTAATGTGACAACGAATAAATGGTAATTCGCCTTTCCTGTAGCACAGGTAACGCTTGCATGCTACTCGGAGTTTTCTGTCGCTCAACATACTGTGGTAATCATCCACCTGCGATGTATGTCTGTGTATAAAATTACACCTATCAGTTCATCTATCTGTCTGTATCTGTACAAAAACCAGATCAGAGTTCAACCCCACTACAAAATTATAGTTTTCTAAAAATTACTTCAACACTATTAAGTTATTTTGGTATGGAATTTAAATAATAGCAGAGTTGCATCTTCATTGTAAATCACAATACTGCTAATAAAGACGTTTCCTATTTCACATTCAGCTTTCTTTCTATTGTTGTCAATAACAATACATCCGTAGTGAAATGAGTGCTGTTAGTCACCTCTGAAAATTGCTAACTTAGTCCCTTCTTACATTTTTATACAATTATTGAGACCTCTGTATTTCTCCCTGTGATCTATTAAACTTAGGTTCTCAAATCCCTACCTACCACATATCCAAATAATGGCAGCTAACAGCATAGAATGTATTTGCTGAATAGAAATTCAATAGTTTAAATTGTTTTAAAGATGCATGTATTATTTTCTCTTTTTCTTCCCTGTTTTAAATATACCCAGGTAAACTGTTTGCAAAAAGACCATCAGTGACCTTTCAATTTCCTTTGATCTCAGAAACCCCTACTGGTTTATGGGCCTTTGCACTGTGTGTCTTTTCATAGTAGGATCAGAATTCTATCGGTTGAATACACTTCAAAAACTACTTCAAACTATTTTTTCTCTCTTCGTGTGACTCAGGGACAGGCTTAGCATGTGATAAAGTGGTGAAAGACAGGGCTGCTGAGTGTTTCAGTTTTAATGTGATTGTCATACTTGTAGAACCAAGCATTTTGATTCATCTGGTCATGTAAAATTATTTATTGCTTAGGCAGGGATAAAAATTTAGCTATAGATATACTTAAAGATGCTCAGGTCTACAGTCTCCTAAAATGAAAATGGACTAAAGTTGTGCAGGTAAAATAAGGCTATTAAAAATTATCCCCGGGCCAGGGATTTAGCTCAGTGGTTTGGTGGCCTGCCTCCCAAGTGCAAGGACCCGAGTTCAATCCCTGGTACCAAAAAAAAAAACAAAAAAAAAAAAACTTAGCCCATTTTTTTCTTTGCTGAACATGAAAGAATAGCTATAGGACTAAAAACTTTTGTGACAATAGAGGCATTTAAAATGTAAAATAAAAATATTTTAAAATGTGTGGTGTGAATTTTGTTTGAGTTATATACCATCAAATAGGAAGACTATAGCTTCATGAAGACTTCAATGAAATAAAAATAAATGAACAAACACAAAAATAATGCCCTGACATAAATAAAATTTGAAGTAAATGTGTTTTATTTATTTTTGGTTTACCTTCTTTCCATTGAAAGTGGGATTTTCCATTTGGAAATTGAGGGCAGTTTTCACATTTTATTGCTCATTTCACAAGAACTGCCTTATAGCAGTGAGAGTGAATTTAAAATCAGTGTTCTTCCTGGATCTGAAAATCTGTTGGAAATTTTGCAGAAACCTCCCTGCCCCAAATTATCCTCTGTAGGTTAAGGGTTTAACTTTAATCATGTACTTGGCAGTATGTCATGAAGAATCAGCAAGAAAGTGTGTGGACTTATGATGGCCTCAATTGTTTTAACATGCATCTGTGTCTATCTGTGCATAATTTATCTTAGTCATAAATTCTAAGGGCAAAAAATCACCAGTGAGAGTAAAATTATATTCTTTGGCACATTATTTTACTGACTGGAATAAACCAGGCAGAGGAGCTGAACACAAAACAGTAGATAATAATTTCTTTATTCTTTTAGGAGTACAACTGATATACACATTAAAGGAGTGAAACCTTTAGTAACATATTTGTGAAATTAAAAACACAAAGAATTTAATGAGCAGGTTTGTGCATAAAGATACATTTCACAAAAAAAAATATTTGTAGGGAAGAGTTAAGATCTTGTATATAAAGTACACTTAAAATTTATATTTACTAGTTTAAAGGGAGCTGCTGAAAGGCAAAGATTTGATCTATTCATTTAATAAGATGGGAATTAAAGTAAACCTGATATAGCCACATTGCCTGGAATAGGGAATTATTTTCTTTCTCCAATCTATGCAACCATCTAGAAATACATTCTTACTATGATCACCTAATAATTCTATTTCCTTAATTTTGATTTTTTAAATTAATTTGAATAGACCTATGGTTGACTGTTTTGACTTGGCTTAAGACGTAGCATTTGGCTCTATGATTTGACACGGTATTGTATTTGTGGCGTTAAACTTGTAGTGGCTCATAGTAGAAAACAGATTACTCTAAAGTAAAAACGTGTCTATTAAAATTCAAAATGCCTTGTAAAGTGAGCTTCTTTAACTTTCTGTTTCCTTGGTGTCTTGGAAAGTAATTGGAACACTGTAGCAGTTCTATAGGAAGATGATAAGATCACGTAACGGCAACCCATCGGTACGGTGTCCCACTCTTCGATTCATTACCTTCACACTGGTTTTCTGGTCTTCCCACATTCACCACAGATGCAAAGTAATGTACGGTCCAATATTTCTGTTATGGTTAAAAAATATAAATCAAAAAAATTTAAGGAAAATTGACTAAATATAATGGCCCGTTTGAAATACAAGTCTGTAAACAGTCTTATGATTCTAAGTTCACATGAGAAACAACCATTTGGGGATGAAAGGAGACCTACAAAACAAGAGAGAGAAAAGTGACAGCAGTGAACCTCCCTTGTGGTCTAGATCCCACCCAGTGCCTGTCTTCTATAAACAGTGTACTAATCCACTTATGATTGCCACGTCCCCGCCATCCAAACACCTCCTCAAATCCCCACCTATGAGTAAATGAGATTTAAGTGAGGCACCTGGATATAAACGATAACATTCTGCCCTGGCCTCCAAAGAGTCGTGTTTATCTTTTCATGGAAATGCAATTAAACCATTTTGAAGAGTTTTCAAAGACCCAACAAATTTAAGCATTGCTGAAAATGTGATGTCCTAAGTTTCCTCTGAGATTTAAGGAAAACTCTTAGCTGTTAGCACTTGTTTAAAGGAAGAAAGAAAGAAAGAAGGAAAGAGAAAAGAAAAGAAAAGTTTAGTACTTCCAACATACGAAAAGCACAGGGTAAACACTTCCATTCTATAAAGGAGATGTAGATGGATGAAAAGAAATGAGCCCAAAGGAAAACCAGCAGGGCAAATATTAAATCCTGTAGCTCCATTACCAGTACATGAATTTGTTAGGTTCTAAATTCAGTAGATATTCAGTTAATAAATTCATCAAACCACATGATTTCCCTTTCCTTTGTATGTCTCTCATCTCTCTATCAGTCTCTCTCTCTCTCTCTCTCTCTCTCTCTCTCTCTCTCTCTCTCTCTCTCTCTGTTTCTTTCTCTCTCTCTCTTTGTCTCTGTTTCTCTCTGTGTTTATTTTTGTCTTTCTGCCCAATTCTCTCTCTCTCTCTCTCTCTCTCTCTCTCTCTCTCTCTCTCTCTCTCTCTCTGTTTCTTTCCTTCTCTGTCTTTGTCTCTGTTTCTCTCTGGGTTTATATTTGTCTTACTGCCCAAAGCAGTAAGATAATTATTTAATTCAGGCACAGAAGGTTTTATGCAGTTCTTTGAGATAAGTACTTCATTATTCATTATTTGATCCTGATACTCTTTCAATTTAAGTATCTTCAGAATATTTATTCACCATTATTTCACATATCACATATTGCATATTTTCATGTTGCAGCAAGCCATTTTCCTCGAGTACTGCCTTAATAGAGCACAGAGTAGTAGGACAGCATGTATCATGACTTAATTATTTTACTGCGAGGAATAGCAAAAATTCTAACTCTCATATTAATGTACAATTTTTCTGAAAGATTTAGGGGAATATGAAAATAATCAGGTCTCAAGAGTGAGAACATGTGACTGAACATGTCTCTCCAAAGACATGCAATTATTTTGAATCATTTTCCAGATGTTTTTATCCTTGGGCCCACTCTGTTTGAAATATAAACTGCTGGCTGAGAGTGTCTTAAAAATACGTTACTTCTTGTGCCTGCGTTCAGGAGAATCGGAAGACACTGGAAACTATCATCTCATTTCTTCTTCTTCACATTTTATGCTTAAGGGAATATGTGTCAAAATATTCCTTTATGAATTACAGTTCAAATGCACTCTCATACATCTATATCTGAGGAACAAATCAACACTTCAGTTAAGGAAATGTAAGACAAGTGTAGAAAGATGTGAAAATGTTTCTACCACCCCTGTATTTCATGTCATATATTCCTGTGATAAAATACAAATTTCCACAAAAGCAGAGCAGGTGAACGCGACGCTACAGTGTGCACAGGGATCCTCCATCCTTCATGAATGAAAGGCTGGATTCCCAGAATGGGGCTTTTGGGAGGTGACAGAATTTATAGAAGGTGAAGTCTTGTGGGAGGTTCTAATACCCTTTGGGGCATCTCCTTATAGGGGACTGTGGGACACTAGCTTCTTTCTCTTTCTCCTTTACTTCCTGGTGCACAAGATGTGCCATTTCCTCCACCAGGTGCTCCATAACTTTGACAAAGAGAACTGCTGGTACATGGCCAAAGTTGGTGAGTTCCTCTGATCTTGGAAGGTAACTTCCAAAACTGTGAGCCAAAATGGGCATTTTCTCTATATACATGATTTGAAATTTTTCATTACAGTAACACAAAGCTAACTGAAAGATATGCCATCTTTATTTAATCAAGGCTTTACATGGCATGGGACCTTTAATAAGTGAAGACTCAAAGACTCAAAGGGAAAAGTACTTTTAAACTTAGGTTTAATTAAAAATGATTAGTTTTGTAAAAGTTCGATTGGACTAAAATTGGATGACCAAATGGTAACAGACAGGATAATTTCAGTGAGAACTATCTTTTTAAATTTGTCTTGATTTTTGTGGCATTCATCTCTCTGAGGTACAAGGAAGAGAATTTTCTAGTATGAGGGTCTTATGATCTACTTGTAGACAAGGTAGGTATGAAATATTTTGTACTGGGATATTTCTATGTTTTATGGCTTTTTTTTATTCTCCCAAGGCAAGGCTTCCCTGGGGGGAAAGAGCTGCCCAGATACCTTGAACAATGGCAAGAGAGGGTAACACTAATTGGGGTAAGGTTTGTATAGGATGGTGTAGTGGGGATAGCATCATGAGAGTTGAGAATTAGTCAGATTTTTGGGCAGGCAACGGACACCAGGTGATTGGGAGAATCATGTGGGTATCAGGGTGGAGCAACAGGTTATGTTTTGCTCCTCCAGAGAGGGTAGATTTCCCTTTTCCAAAGTGGCTCATTTTCATAAGCAGGAACCATTTTAGGAACAGGAGCCATTTTAGAATGCAGGACTGCTGAGTCCATTTTGTCTGGTAGAGAACTCTACCACTCCAGACTCTTGTTATTTATTATGGAATAGGGGCAAAGATCTCTTTTTCTGTAGATGCCTCCTGGTGACCAAGGGGCACTGTTGGGTGGGGACTGTAGATGGCCAAGAGACGTGGTCTCAGTGGGTGAAATAGTGAGGGGCTGGTAGCTGGCCATGAGTTCACCCATCTGGTTGGTCAAGGCCCCCATGCATTTATGTAGGGAAATTTTGAAAACAGTGGAACAGACAGGGTCCAAAAAGTAGGATTATGCAGAAGATGGTGAGGTGTCCTAGGAAAGGGAGAAGCCAGGGGAGACATTAGTCAAAGTTTCCTAATAGTGGTTGTAACCTGTTTAGATCTTGATTGTGCTTTTTTAAGCACTAAGTTCTTTTACCTTGTTGCCTATGATTCCTGACTGATTTACAAAGTAGCAGAACTCTTCTCCCAGTAGTAGCATGTCCCCCCTCTTTCTGCTGTGATTATGTCCAGAGGATGCCTGTTTTGAAGGACCATAGCATCCAGTCATCCAGTGAGTTGAGCTGTGATTGTAGGGGGACCAAAGAGTCAGCCACCATTTTATGTCCTCATTTAACCCCTGAGACAGGTAGTAATAGAAATGTGTTGATGTTGACATTCCTGTTACCTCTGTGCTTATATTGCCAGAACTCAGACTCCCACTAGAAAAGAGAGTACAGGACGGGCACACTTGTGAAGATGGTGGATATTGGTAAAAACAATCTCTTTTGTTTGTTGTTGATACTATCTGTATGATCACTTTGAATTTGGCAGTCTATAGGTAGCCAAGAATAAAAAATATTTTTAAAGAAATTAAAGCCTGAAAAATCTAAGCTGAGCACACTAGAATGGAAGCACAGGTTGGGGAGAAAGTCGCACTTAGATTCTAAAATAGTGAGTGATTGTAGCCCTTTGGCTCTTAGATCCTTTCATTGATGAATGTTATCTATAAGTCCAATACTTTGCCGTAAGGGTCTCTAGTTTTAGCTGTAAGAAGATGAGACAATTTAAAGAACAAATTTCACTAAGAAATTTAAAATTCTAGCAGAGCTCTTATAGATTTTACCATAGTTTTTTCTAATGATCCATCGCCATGGTGAGCTATTGGTAGGGTCTGGAAACTGCCAGAAGGAATCAGTAACTGGAGCCCTTTTTTATACCTAGCTTTACTACTATGGCATTATTTTATACCTCTTTTGATTATTCTTTTCTGCTGGGTGTTTAAGACCAAGTTAAAGTGAGACTTGTGTTAATCAATATGAACATCTTGCTATCTATCAAGATCAATTAAATCTCTTTCAGTGTTATTTTGGAACCATGCATAGAGCCTCTCACTTCCTCTGTCGATGTCAACCATAAGGATGGGTCAAGACCTTGCTTGGCCATAGTGCTTTCAGTGAAAGCATGGGAGATTTTTCTCTCTGTGACCCTCCTTTGGCACACAGTACATTTGTCCTCTGATGTATAGCACTCTCCCTGCTCAGGAGGTTGGGTAACTTACCAAAGATGCAGGACCCTGTAGAAAAGATTCACTCATGTCCTGAATTCTTTGTTGACCTTGGGCTGCTAGGGCCAAAGTATTGGCAGTTTTCTTAGCCCATTTACCTTTCTAGTTTTAGTCTCTAAACTTCAGTTGTTGAACACCCAGAAGAGAAGATGGCTGACGTTAGTAGGGCAGTAGGAGCAGTGAACTGAAATATTATAATTTAACTGGATAGCAAGCATTTTGGAATCTAAAATATAGTTAGAGGTCTATTATTTTATCAATCACAGTTATTCTAGTAGTTGGTTTCCTGTAGAATATTGACAGAAAAAAACTTTGAATCGGGAGTGACACATAACAGTAATAAGACTTTAGCATGACAATCATGATAACATTATCTTTGCAACAAATTTAGATATGAATCTTAGTGCAAAATAGCCATTGTTAAATGAAGTCATTCTCCCACAAAAACATAAAACACTCTTACAGAAATTGTTATCTTTTGGTAGGTGGCCATCTAAAGAAAATATATTGGTCTATAAATGTACCTGTTATCATGAGTAGCTGGAGCATAAGCAAAGGGCAACTATCTAAATCAAAATGTTATTACTATAAACAATATATTAGAAAATCTGTACAGTCAGAAAACATTTTGTACACCACAAAAGTAGCAGTAATAATTATTACAATCATATCAAACTTGATGTCTGATAATATAGCTTGGTACCAAAGGCATCTTTTTAAACAACACCTTGTTTTTTCCACTGAAACTTTTGGTGTTTTGAATATAATCAATATAAACATATTACAATAACATATTTAGAACTTAACCCTTTGATGTTAACTGATACAAACATTTTATTATAACATATTTAAGCAATGTTAATTGGGAGTGTGTCTTCCCAAAAGCTATGAAAATTATCAGAGCTCCATTAGTGAACATAGACCAGAAATAACTGTTTTCTGAGCAGCTGCTTTTTTACACATCAAGGGGATTCCCATCATTCAGCAATCTCCACAAACCTAAAAGTTTTATTTAATTATTTTGACAATTTCCTTTTTATACAACTTGTAAAAAACAGATTATAACAATTTATTTGTAACAT
>NW_022900936.1:19172539-19201632 GCF_012274545.1 Fukomys damarensis
CACACACAGCAATAGGCATTATAATCAAAATTTATCTTTGGTATCATTTTGATCAGCTAGCAATCTGGGAGAATAGGAAGGCATGCCTGTAATAACATTTATCAAGACTACAGTCGGACAAACACAAGCAAACAATTGGACATAAACTGACAAACATAAGACAATTTATGAAACTAGAATGCACTCAAATATATTTGGCCAATTGAATTATAACATATCTTTCAATCAAGACTAGTAAAAACTCTTTTTCTTCTCATTGAGTTTATGGGTACATTTTAGCTATACAGTGCAGTTACATTCATTATTGGGAACTTGTGCCTTTACATGACAAGTCTTGGTTCTCATTTTTCCCCTTTGTCCCTGCCCTCCCTTCATCCCTTCCTCCCCTCCTTAGTCAAAGGTTTTTAGGTTAATTAACAGAGATCTCTGTAATTAGAATCAGAAGAAAAAAAAGTGCTTTATAACAGTGTTATAATCTTGTGTTATAGTTATTGTCAGAAGTCTGTAAACAAAAAATGGAGAGAAGGTCAAGTTAACCCTATAATTATAATTCAAGGATATATAATGTAAAGGATATGTTTTAAATACATCAATTTAACATCTGGAAACCAAACACCATTTAAACAAAAAGTTAAATTAGAGAAAAAAGGTGCATTTGTCAATTAGCCAAAATTTATAATCCAATTTTTTTTTTTAATTTCCATTGACCAGCAGGACATCACAGCTGATTTTAATATGGACCAAGCATAGCTTTTAGGCATTTTGGCTAAGATCAAGTGTAATATGGAGCAAGTAGTCTGTAGCAGGCACTGGGTTGGAAACTAGTATTTGGTGTTTGAGCTCTGATCTTAAGATTTACATTTTCTTTGAATTGTTTTAAAACCTTATATGTTATTTTCCAGTATTTATGTAGAAAACAATAGGGCCTGATGAAACTTCTCTGTAATATAGCCTGCCAAACAAGTTGTTGATATGTAAATAGTCAGGGCCAGGAGAACATTTTACTTTCTTTTGTAGTCTTGCTTCCTTCTCTCCTCAAGGAAAGTTGAGGCAGAACAGTGGGTGTAGGCACTTTAAAAGTCTCACCTCTTTTTTGTAACCTGGCAATAGAAGCTAGGAGGAAATAGAGGTAGATGGTCACCACTGCATCTGAGGAGGCTGAGGAGGTGGAGGTGTTAAATCATTCTCCTGTTTGGGAGGGGCTGAAGGACCTGGGAGGGAGCAGGTATTTGGTGGATAAGTAGTGGGTGTGGTGAGTGAGATTACTGTGGGGAGGGAAAGCGAGAGGAGGGAGCTGATGAAGGCACTGAGGAAGAGCTGGAGGTGGGGTTGTAGGGTAAGGGTCGAGTGGGGAGTGTTCTGCCATCTGCCAGGTTTTGTGGGCAGGTATGGGGGTTGTGAGTGACATGCATGGGCAAGCAGAATCTGAGAGGTGGCTCAAGATTGACAGAGGGAGGGACCGGTATAAAGGTAGGAGTAAGCCTACACATAGGGGACTTCGGACTATTTGCCACTGCATTGACAAAAGTTGTAAAGATCCCATAAAATGTTCAGGTTCAAAGTTCCATTTTCTGGCCAGTTGTAGTCATTGTTTAATTTATATTGGGGCCTGATTCTAGTAAAAAAATAAAGTGCTGGGGCTCAATGTTGCCTGTGAGCCCAAGAGTTTTGAGATTAGCTAGCAAACATCCTAGTGGTGTTTACTGGGCCGCATGTAGAGGATAAATATCAGGTAGCTCCCAAGGAGACAGGCAAAAGGAAGGAGCTTCCTTCTTGTCCCCTTTGATGATCTCCGGAGAGAGAACAAGAGGAGCCGGGGTGATGGGCATCCCCCAGGGGGCTGCAGTCTTGGCCACAGGCTGAGGAGTCCATCTGACCTAATGCTAGCATTTTCTGAGAGAGAGGCTGATCTCTGTTTGGGTGCTTGTCCGGTAGGATCCAGGAAGGATGGCCGGATGGCCAATTAACCCCAACCAGAGGGGATTGTGACAAAAATCCAACCATTGCCTTCCCAAGTTTCAGCACCAGAATGAAAGAAAATGAGCAGAAACAGGAGCACCTGAGGCAGGGCTTTATTGGGATGGGGGACTGATAGTTTATCTTGAACATTGTGAGATGGCTTTATGGCTATCTTTGGTTGAAATCCACTTTAGTTTCTGTGTGCTTCCTTTATTAAGAGGAGTTCCTGTTAACATAATATGGGTTGAAGGCGAAAAAGTGCAAAAGAAAATAAGTAGGAAAAGGTCACGAATATACTTTATCTCCTTGACCTTGCATTTTCATCCAGTTAAAAGAACTCAGCATGCCAAAATACATACCATATTTGTGACTGAGGTTCCTGAGGTCACAGAATACTATGCTTTGACTATCTTGATTAATATATTTCATAAAGTTATTTCAAATAAGTGATGCAGACAAAAAGAAAATTAACAATAAACACGGAAAACAAGAAATCTGAGTTTGGTAATGAGACCAAATATATAATATTTCTATAAATATTAATGTTAATATTTAGATAGTGAAGGAAAGAGATTTCTGATTAGTATTTTAAAAACTACACAATGTAGTGATTATATCAGATAAAGTAAGAAATAACATAAACTACAAAATTAAAAAGATAAAAACAAGCAAAGCAAATACTGTCAAACTCAGTCATAAAATTTAACATGTAAAGACTTTAAAGAGTTCATCAATTAATTTCATAATTCACGTACAGCAGTCACAACTATGTATAAGTGAGATAAAGTAGCATTATGAGGTGAATCAACTACATAGAAAATTGGAAAAAATAACTGTCAGTAAAAATATCCCCAGATTTACTTTCAACAATGTTTTGAGATCCATGTATTCATCCAGCTATACAGATATGAATAATAATAAGAAAGAAAACTTGCCAAAAGTGTTAGAAATGTATGTGTGTATTGAACAGAAGATGATTAATATGTGTCAAACCTTTGTGTCACTTTTCCTGTATGTGGATATTATATTCACTTGCTTAATATTGACAGCCATCAAAATCTAAAAGAGACCGAAGGCTGACTCCTCTATTGTACCTTACTCCTAGGTAAAAAGTACCCTGATACGTCATATTTCTAAGAATTTATTAGCACTTGTTCTCAAAATTTTCTTGCAATTTTTTCTGTGTGATTGATGAATGTCCATATTCCTATCCACAGAGGTATTCAGGAGGAAGAAGAAGACAAAATCCTTCAAACAGTTTTGTTGAAAAAGAATATTGCCATTTTGCAAAGCAAGCTACAGTCAACTGTTTTTTTGCAAGCAGAGCAGTTAAGCACTGCAATGAGTACACTCGAGTTAAGTTTAATTACTGAGGCCTTCCTAAGTTATCATCCTTCATTGCATAAAAACACAGCATAACTGAAATGTCTACGTCAACCTACATATCTCTGTTGTCACCAGTTTCACTATTTAAAACCTATTACAAAATTTTAGTTTCCAAATTAACAATTCAGGAGAGATGATCACACAAAAAGAGATGAAGCAATTCTATAGTCACCTCCAAGATAGTGACATTTTAATTAAAATCATCTTTATAGCATGAATTCCTGAGTGGTGAAATTAACTAATCTAGGCTTTATGTCATCTTAACTTGAAATATCACAAGACCTGTGCTAAATAATTCTAATGTATACTTCAAACTTTATAGTGTTACTGATTCTCACTTATTTGTTTCTCCTCTTACTTACCAATGCAACAACAGGCATAAAAAATCATATCATTTCTTAGCCACATTACTCTTTTCAACTCTCCCACCAGAAACTGCTTCTTGGAAAGAAAATTCAGAAATCAGAACTACTGTACTAGGAAAATATGAATGTTTGCTTTCTTAGCTTCCTACTTAATTCCTTCAAGCTATTGAGAGTATCTGAAACTTGGAGTACTGTCATTTCTCTAAACATCTACTCAGACAATTAAACTCATAAAGAAAACAACACAGAATTTTAGGCTAAAATAATATGTAATTGTTTACCTCTTAGCTGTGTTTGTTTTTGAAAAAATGTTAAAAGACCCTTTGGGTAATGTGTTTATATTACACTTTTATGGCTTGATTAATGCTTCAAAATTAACTTAACTTAAACCCTTTATTTTGTTCGTATTTAATAAGGAGTGTTATTCTTCCTGAATTTCTCATCATTGAAATGATTAAGATGCAACACATAAACTTAAGTTCAGTTACCTTTGCAAATCTATTACCAGTAAGTGGATTGTCCTCATATACATGTATAATATGTAATATCTGACACTAGTAAGATATTGTCTGTGTATTTATACAATACACACAGCTAGCCACTAACGGCTAATATATTTAAAATTATTCCAGTGAGGTAAATTATTTTTAACAAATTGTGAGTTTCAAGATATTACTTTTAGTGAGAAGTTACCTGTGCTAACCACAGTTGCAATGATATTGTAAATCATATCATCGAGGTATTTTTATTTGTATGTTTGTAGTAAATATATATATTCCTTGTGAGATCTTGGTACGGTACATAAAATGCCTTCATTGCTTTTAACTACTTTTTCTTCCTTCAATCCCTCTCCGATCCAGTGCTATGTCCTGTTCCTTTTATTTTTGTACACTTTTGCAGTGCATGACGTTTACGTCCCTTCTGTGGAGTCGTGCATGCGCATAACACAACTGAACTCATTGTTTCTATTTCCTTCCCATTTCTTCCCTCCTCTCCACCCTCCTCCCAGTGTATTTTGATCCCTTTGCCCTTTGAGAAAGATTTCTCTATTTCTTTTTAAGCTGTAAATTTCTAAAATATTTTGTTTAACAGATACCCATCATAGCATAATGTGATTGATTCTACTGCTGAACTCTATAGTATCCTTACCATTGTTTGCTTCTTTTTTGTATTAACATCCAACAAATGTTTCTTTGTTTATAAATTTTTATGAAAGTAAACAAAATTTCATAACAAAATAAGAGAATAATAATACTTTATGTACTGTTGCATTATCTTCAAAGTACATAATTTTAAGTAAAATAAGTCTGACATACAATATTATTTATCACATGGTTTCTAAGAAAAACAATTATATCATCATTACACAGTTGGATTATTCCTTTTTGGAAGCTGTATCGTCATTCTTGAAAATGATTACTTAGTTCACCTTTTGAACTTTCTCATTACATATTTTAACAAAATAAAAGTATTATTTTACCTGAAATTTTCACATACACAAATTAAACAAAAGTTAATGAAATCAAACAGATTCACACATATACACAAGACATTAAAGAGAAAAAGTTACTCTTCATCACTATTTACTTTCTAAATTACTAATACCTGCTACCTCACACCAAAGTTTTTTACAAGACTCAGTTTTATGCCTGAAGCAACTGACTATATCAGTAAATATTTGTTCAGATAAATACTAACAATGGCGTATTTACTCTATGAATGCTGATAGACTATAAAACCAATATAAAAGTTACACTATTTTTAATTTGTTCTGGGTACTCTTCAAATTTTACATTCATTGTCCGAATTATTTTATACATTAACATTACCAAATATTTGATAATATTATTTCTATTTCAAGTTTTAGAAGTTGAGGCTAAAAATGTTTATTTATTTGAAGAAATCAATTTCATCACATTTAATTCAGAGCCCATATCATTAATATCAGGCAAACTTGCACTTAGATCAGCCTTTAAAACAGTTAAGTTTTAACCTTAGTCTTTCTGCCTTTTAAACTGAATAATTTTCACACATAATGTGAATCACTATATGAAGAGTTATCCACTGATTTTGTACTGTATTTGTCATTAAGATCAATAACAGATTTATAGTTCTTTACGAACGTGGAAATTTCAGAATGTGAGCTGTTGTAAAAGTGAATGTTTCTTTGTAAGTCTTCCTTTGCAGTTCCTTTTCTTCCCTTTGACCAGTAGTCCAAATTTTAAGGAAGCTGCACCTAAATGATTAAAATTTTCACTACTACATAATCCTTCTTCATATTTACAGAACCCTGAACATCTGGTGACATTCAGATTACATAAGAATATTTAAAATAACACTTAACTTTATTAAAGATAACACGTTGGTCTAAAGAATTATAAGGGATAGCCATAGAGGATAAGATTGGATATGATATTCTGCCTGAAAAAAAAAAAACTGACATACCATGGATGACAAAGATGTTATTCAACAAATAGCATTCTAGCTCATTGTTATGCCACAAATCCTATAAAAACCTTCTGCCTTAAAAAGACGATGTTTCCCATAAAATCCTTTTCATATATCAGAGTTCCTCAAATGATCTTCTTGGGGAGAGTAAAAAACTCTTTCCCTATCTTTTCAGAGTACATTGATTTACTTCTCAACAAATTCACCTATTGAGTATTGGCTTTCAAATACCAAGCAGACAAGTTTGAGTCCAGGAATAAATCTGGTGAACCATCCAGGAATTGTACCCTCTAGTGGGTATAATGCTTTCAGTTTCCAGGGAATGGATTAATTGACCCTGGAAAGATGCCAGGGTTTACCAATTCATTCTGGCAGGAGAAGTGGTGATCATTTTTTAGAGCCATCTGCTTGAGGAAAATTGACCCAGAGCAGATGAACTTGGACCCAGTAATACTGAGGTTAGATTTTTATTTAGGCAGCTGAGGTAAAAAATGTTTTGTTGTATATTATATTGACACTTTTTTTTTTTTTTGCTATTCAAGGAGTTGAAAAATATGTACCAGAATGAAATTTGATATTCTGTATTTAACTTCATAAAGCCAAATCTAGTATATTCCTCTACATGCATGCCAAGAAATGACAACAGTGGGCATTGAACTCATGACCTTCACACTGAGATAAATCCCCGGCCCATTTAAATTTTTTTCTTTTTAAATTTGAGGCAATGAATCTTGGCAAGTCACCCTTGTTTCAGCTGGACTCATGCTTGTGACCCTCCTGCCTTAGCCTCCCAGTACTGGGATTTCAGGCACGTCCCACAATATATAGCTTCCTTTTTAATTTTTTTATGTTGAGATTGCATCTGGCTAAGTTCTTAAGATGTACCAACTGGACTATTCAAAGATCTTACAAAATTCTTCTGTTTTAAAACAAGTATAAAGTACCATAGATTTGATAAGTCAAAAACAATCCAAATTTATATTTCATTGTTTTGAATTCTGGAAAGTGAAAAATCGAGCTACAGACATATTTAGTATTCAGTAAGGGCCTGAGATTTTTTTTTTCAGCTTTAATTGAGTTTATTGGTACATTTTAGGGATACAGTACAGTTACATTCATTGTTGGGATCTTGTGCCTGCCTGAGATCTTGAACATAGATGACAACTTCTAATTGTGTCCTATGGTGGAAGAGACATGGTAGATTTCTAAGCTTTGCAGATATTTTGCAGTTCAAAATACCCTTCCAGAATAACCCTTCTTGACATAATTTTTGCTAACTAGCTAATTTAAGAAACTGCAAATATGGTAGTTGCTCTGAAAAGCTTCACTTTTACAAAGAACATTTAAATCTACAAAAGACAGAACCAAAAGAAGAGCTGCTGAAAAGCAGTTATTGTCATCCAAGAGAATTTTATCCACACAACAAGAAAATCTATTTTCATTACTCCTTTTTTACCTCCTCACCCTCCCATAACCTATCTCCTATAAAACCCAAATCTTTATTCCTTTCTGTAGTTTAGGATATTCTATAAGCTTAAATAATCTGCCTTCACTCACATCTCCATGTAGGCACACGCATAATTAAATATGCTTTCCCTCTTAATCTGTCAATATAATTCACAGCCCAATGAAACTATAAGGGTAGATTATAGCTCCTTCTTCTCCTCTACAACAGAAATAGAAACTATATCTGCATGAAGTAAACAGTGAGCACCTGTTACGCTTTTGCCTCTACTTGTAAATATTTTATATATGTAAAGATGCATGTATGTATATACATGTTTATACTGAAAGTCCCGGGCCTCATTGTTCCCGGAATAGCACTCACTGCTCTGAATTGCCCGCCAAAAAGTCCCGGGCTTTCGAAACCTCTTAACGGATCAGGGACTTTTCGGCGCCAAAATTCCCCTGTTAAACCCCTCCCCTGTATTCATGGCCCCGTATGAATTAACCAATCCGCAAATCTGCTTCTGTAAAGCCCGCTTTCCCGCTCTTCAAACTATATATAAGCAAGATCATCCTTGGCGGAGCGCTTCTCTTGTCTTCGGACATTAGAGACGCCCGTGGCCCACGCAATAAAACCTCTGCATCTTGCATCCGTAAGGTCTCGGCTGGTCATTGGGGGAAGGTGCGTCGAGTCGGACCTTACATTTGGGGGCTCGTCCGGGATCGACGAGACTTCCCCCCACGGACCCCGTCAACCGGAACGGGAGGTAAGCGGTCCACTAATATATGTTGTGTATTTGTTGTCCCGTTTTGAATTTGAAGAGAAACGGAGGGAGCTGACGGGCTCTTACCTCCGCCTCCATTCGGTCCTAGGAGACGTCCTACGGACATTTGGGAGAAATCACCCCAATTAAAGGTGAGATCTCGTTTGGGAGAAATCACCCCAATTAAGGGTGAGATCTCATTTGTGCTGTGAGCTATCTGGTTAATTGATAGCCCACGGCGTTAGTCTTGGAAATTTGTGGCGCCTATTTTGTTGTGAGTCCTTGTATATCGTCTGTCTGTCCATTGTGATTACTTGTTGATTATTGAATATGGGACAAACCTTGACCACTCCTTTGAGCCTCACTCTAGATCATTGGGCACAAGTGCGGGAGAGAGCGCATAATCTCTCCGTGGAGATTAACAAGAAGAAATGGAGAACTCTCTGCTCCTCAGAATGGCCTACCTTCGGAGTCTCTTGGCCGCCTGAAGGAACCTTTAACTCTCAGATTATTTTACAGGTGAAGCAGCGCGTCTTCAGCCCTGGACCCAATGGCCACCCCGATCAAGTGCCCTATGCAGTCACCTGGGAGTCGCTGGCCGTTGACCCCCCCCCTTGGATAAAGCCTTTTGTTCTCACGGTCACTAATCTGCCCCTCCCGGCTTCTTCTGCCATGGCCTTAATTTCCTCTCCTCCTCCTCTCACCCCTACTCCCGCTGTCCACCCCTCTCAGCCCCTGCCTTCTGCGCCACCCTCCCTGGATCCGACCCTGCAGAAGAATTCTCCAAAGACCCCTCCAGTGCTCCCACCGGACCCTAACTCGCCCCTCATTGATCTGCTATCGGAGGATCCTCCTCCATATGCTCAGCAGGGTTCTTCTGGAGGTCCTTCCAGGCCCCCGGCGATTCCTGCCCCGTCAGCTCCTCCCACATCCCCCGCGTCATCACCGGTGGCGGGAAGATTGAGGGGGAAACGAGAACCCTCTCCCCCTCCTGAGGCCGCCACCCGCCTTTTTCCACTAAGGGAGGGGCCAAACGGTCTCCAGTATTGGCCTTTCTCTGCTTCAGATCTCTATAACTGGAAACAGCATAACCCACCTTTTTCCAGAGATCCCACTGCCTTGACTAACTTAATTGAGTCCATTTTGGTCACTCATCAGCCCACTTGGGATGATTGCCAGCAATTATTGCAGGCGCTCCTCACCTCGGAGGAGCGACAAAGGGTTTACATTGAAGCCCGGAAGAATGTACCAGGCGAAGATGGACGGCCCATGCAGCTTCCCAACGAGATTGATGATGCCTTTCCCCTCACCCGACCGAATTGGGACCTTGCTACGCCGGCAGGTAGGACCCACCTACGTCTTTATCGCCAGTTGCTCATGACAGGTCTCCAGAAGGCTGCTAGAAAGCCTACCAATTTGGCCCAGGTTAAACAGGTAATGCAGAAATTAGACGAGTCACCCTCTGCTTTCTTAGAAAGACTCAAAGAGGCCTACCGAATTTACACTCCTTACGACCTGGAGGACCCTGGGCAAGCCACAGGGATTTCTATGTCCTTTATTTGGCAATCGAGCCCTGACATAAGAAACAAACTCCAGAGGCTAGAGGGGCTCCAAGGTTACACCCTAGCAGATCTGCTTAAGGAGGCTGAAAAGGTTTTCAATAAAAGGGAAACCCCAGAGGAGAAGGAAGAAAGATTATGGCGAAGGATGAAAGAGGATCAAGATGAGAGGGATAAAAAATTACAGGAGCAACAAGAGGCGAGAGACAAAAAGAAGAGCAAGGAATTAAGCAGATTGTTGGCTACTGTAGTGAGACCACAGGATAGTCAGCCAAGAGACCGGAAAGGCCCAATAATAGGCGCGAATCAATGCGCATATTGCAAGGAGGATGGACATTGGGCTAAAAATTGCCCTAAGCTCAAGAATAAGAAATCCAAGGCCCCAAAGGAGGCCCTCTCCTTGGAAGGATAGGGGCCTCAGGGCCAGGAGCCCCCCCCTGAGCCCAGGCTAACCTTGAATGTAGGGGGGCAACCTGTTACCTTCCTAGTAGATACGGGCGCACAGCATTCTGTCCTGACACACACCTCGGGACCCCTCAGCGAGCGCTCCGCCTGGGTTCAAGGAGCTACTGACAGTAAGAAGTACCAATGGACTACAGATCGCAAAGTGTGTCTCGCCACTGGTAAGGTGACTCACTCGTTCTTACATGTGCCAGACTGCCCCTATCCCCTACTAGGGAGAGACCTCCTCACCAAATTAAAGGCCCAAATTCACTTTGAAGAATCAGGCATATGCATTAAAGGACCAGATGGTAATACCTTACAGGTTTTAACCCTCCAATTGGAAGATGAATATAGACTCTTTGAATCCCCTGATTCCCCTTCAAAGGAAGAATTCGAGTCATGGCTGCAGAACTTTCCTTGGGCATGGGCCGAAACAGGGGGACTAGGACTGGCCATCAAGCAGCCGCCAGTCATAGTGCAATTAAAGGCTACGGCCAGCCCCATCTCCGTCAAGCAGTATCCCCTATCTCGGGAGGCCTACAAGGGGATAAGGCCTCACATAAGGAGGCTTCTAGACCAGGGAATCTTAACTACATGCCAGTCCCCATGGAACACCCCTCTGCTACCGGTCAAGAAGCCAGGTACCCAAGATTATAGGCCGGTCCAAGATCTCAGGGAAATCAACAAACGGGTGGAAGACATTCACCCCACGGTCCCTAACCCCTATAATCTGTTAAGTTCTTTGCCTCCAACTCATATTTGGTACACTGTATTGGATTTAAAGGATGCCTTCTTTTGTTTGCAATTGCACCCTGCGAGTCAGCCATTGTTTGCATTTGAATGGAAAGATCCTGAATATGGACTTTCTGGACAGTTAACTTGGACTAGGCTGCCTCAGGGGTTCAAAAACAGCCCCACCCTCTTTGACGAAGCCCTCCACCGAGACTTGGCCGAGTTTAGGACCCAACATCCTACGGTGGTCCTACTTCAGTATGTGGATGACCTCTTACTAGCGGCTACCACCAGAGAGGAGTGTTTAATCGGGACTAGGTCCCTCCTTGAAACTCTAGGTCAACTAGGATATAGAGCTTCTGCCAAGAAGGCCTAATTTGTAAGAAACAGGTGACTTACTTGGGATATAAATTAGAAAATGGACAAAGATGGCTTACCCCCGCTCGCCAACAAGCCATTCTGCAGATACCAGTTCCCCAAACTCACCGTCAGCTTAGGGAATTCTTAGGGACCGCCGGTTTCTGTCGACTCTGGATACCAGGATACGCGGAACTAGCAGCCCCGCTGTATCCCCTCACAAAGCAAGGGACACCTTTCCTATGGCAGGCTGAGCACCAGCAGGCCTTCAAGGAAATTAAGAGGGCCCTCCTTGAATCCCCGGCTCTTGGTCTGCCCGATATCACCAAGCCCTTTGACTTATTTGTGGCAGAAGCAAAAGGCTATGCCAAAGGGGTTCTAACCCAAAAATTAGGACCCTGGAGCAGGCCCATAGCCTATATGTCCAAGAAACTAGATCCGGTGGCATCGGGTTGGCCTCCCTGCCTAAGGATGATTGCAGCCGCTGCAGTCCTAGTTAAGGACACCAATAAATTGACTATGGGACAAGCCTTAACTCTATACACCCCACATTCTATAGAATCTTTGATCCACCAGCCGCCGGGTAGATGGCTTTCCAATGCTCGTCTGACTCATTATCAGGCTTTGCTTTTGGATACGGAGCGAATCTCTTTCGGCTCCCCTGTGAACCTTAACCCCGCCACACTGCTCCCCCTGCCGGAGGCAACAACGCCTCACGACTGTCTCCAGATTCTGGCAGAACTGCATGGAACACGGGAGGACCTGACCGACCAGCCCCTCCCAGATGCAGACCATGTTTGGTACACGGACGGTAGCAGTTTCCTTTTCAATGGGGAGTGACGAGCTGGAGCAGCCATCACCACCGAGACTGAGGTAATATGGGCCCAATCTCTGCCCCCCGGGACCTCAGCCCAGCGGGCCGAGCTGATAGCCCTGACACAAGCCTTAAAATTGGCGAAAGGAAAAAAACTGACTGTGTATACTGATAGCAGATATGCCTTCGCCACGGCTCACATACATGGGGAAATATATCGAAGGAGAGGACTACTAACCTCAGAAGGGAGAGTCATTAAAAATAAAGCCGAGATATTGGCTCTATTGGATGCTCTTTTCTTGCCATCGAAATTGAGCATTATTCATTGTCCGGGACATCAGAAAGGAGAGCACCCGGAGGCAAAGGGTAATCGACTGGCAGACCGCACAGCCAGAGACATAGCAGGCTCAAACCCAGAGGAGATTATCAATCTCCCCTTAGAGGAAACACCCTGCAAAGAGACCCAGCCAACCCCATCATTGCTTCCATACACTCAGGAAGATGTTTCAATGCTACGGAAGATGGGTGCCACATTAGATACCCAGCAAGGCTCTTGGTCCTTTCAAGGGAAAAAGGTCATGCCTTCAGCCTATACCCAAGAAATAATTGAAAGCCTCCACAGATTGACTCACTTAGGGACTAAAAAGATGAAGGCCCTCCTCGGCAAAGAGGAGGAAACCGTTTATTTCCTTGACAAAGAAAGGATTTTACAGGACACTGTTTCAGGGTGTGTGGCCTGAGCCCAAGTAAATGCAGGAAAAACCAAAATGAAAGTCGGTGTCCGCCCAAGAGGACATCGACCAGGGGCCCACTGGGAAGTTGACTTCACCGAAGTCCAACCAGGCTCATATGGGTACCGGTACCTACTGGTATTCATCGATACCTTCTCTGGTTGGATAGAGGCATTCCCAACCAGGAAAGAGACTGCCCATGTTGTCACAAAAAAGCTCTTAGAAGACATCATCCCCAGGTACGGAGTGCCTCTGGCATTAGGGTCTGACAACGGGCCTGCCTTTGTCTCTCAGGTAAGCCAAGGTGTAAGTAATTTCTTGGGGGCAAATTGGAAATTGCATTGTGCATATCGCCCCCAAAGCTCAGGACAAGTTGAGCGAGCTAACAGAACCATTAAGGAGACCTTAACTAAATTGTCACTCGCAACTGGCACTAAAGACTGGGTGCGTCTGCTCCCATTAGTACTTTATAGAATAAGGAATACCCCCAGAAAAACAGGATTAACCCCTTTCGAGATTTTATATGGATCTCCTCCCCCTCCGATCAATTTCTTTGGGGACCCTAAGAGCACCCTAAGTAATTGTCCCTCCTTAAAAGCCCATTTGCAGGCGCTGCATCTCGTACACTCTGAGATTTGGAAACCTTTGGCCGAGGCTTATGCTGAGCAGCGCATCAGACCCATAGCCCCTCATCCCTTCCAACCGGGAGATCTTGTCTGGATCCGCAGACACCAAGCCAAGAACTTGGAACCACCTTGGAAGGGTCCCCACACTGTCCTTCTCACCACGCCTACTGCTGTGAAGGTCGACGGGATAACTGCTTGGATCCACGCTTCCCACATCAAGGCAGCCACCTCTGAAGACCAAGTCGTCTCCTCCACATGGCGGGCCCATCGAACTCAAAATCCCCTAAAGATAAGACTATCTCGCTCTTAATTCTATTTGCATTTCCATTTGTGTTCCCTGCCCATTCCTGGCCCCTACCTGGCCAAGGGGGTTCCCCCCATGCCCTTTATAATATCACCTGGGTAATTCAAAACACCATGACAGGAGTCATCGCCAACTCCACTTCAAGTATAGCCCCTCTTTCTACCTGGTTCCCTGACCTGCTGGTAGATATCTGCGATCTCGTGTCATTAGAATGGGACCCCTCAGATCAGCAGCCCTTCCCCGGGTATGGTTGCCGCACGCCCGGAGCCTGCCGAGACACACGAAAGAGTTATTTTTATGTGTGTCCAGCACACTCCAGGACGCCCTCCCAGATTTATAAATGTGGGGGGCCTGAGTCTTTTTATTGTAAAGCCTGGGGTTGCGAGTCCACCGGATGGATGTCCTGGTCCCCGCCCGTGCGTGACGATCTCATCACGGTAACAAGATATGGAGATTATACCACACTAGGGACAGGATTTTGCCCAGGGAAAGGAGACTGTGGCCCCTGCCATTTGCCCCCCAAACATTTGGGTACCCCCAAGGGCCGCTGCAACATCCTCAAAATTCAGTTTACGGATAAAGGAAAACAAGACCCCTGGCCCGCCAGCAAGTCCTGGGGGCTTCGTTTGTATGTCACAGGACATCCTGGCCTTATATTTTCCATCCAGAGAATTATCTCACCAGTGGCCCCGAGTCCCCCGATAGGACCCAATAAAGTTCTAGCTGAGCAGAAACCCCCTACCCGCATTATGCAAGGGCCGACGCAACCATCACCTCCCCACTCTAATTTCTCTGCTCCCGCCTTCATTGCCAGTCCCCCCGGACCAAGTCTACTAACCCCAAACCCTTCTGGGACGGGAGACAGACTCTTGAACCTAGTAAAAGGCGCCTATCAAGCCTTAAATTCCTCAAACCCCAGTCGAGCTAAAGATTGTTGGTTATGTTTTAGCCCTAGCCCCCCCTATTATGAAGGTCTCGCTTATTCAGGGAATATATCCAATACCACCTCACTCCCTGCCGCCTGCACTCCCTCGGGCCCCCGATTGACAGTCACCCAAGTTTCGGGAAAGGGATTATGTATCTCCAGCACCCCCCACCACCTATTAGGCCCCAGGTGTAACTCCACCCAGTTAGTCCCCAGAGGCGCTTACTATCTCTCCCCTCCTGCCGGCTCATATTGGGCCTGCCAAACCGGCCTCACAGGGTGTTTGTCGGCTGAAGTCCTCCACCAACTCAATGATTCTTGTGTATTGATACAAATGGGGCCCAGACTCAGCTACCTCACCGATGATGATTTTTTATCCCGATATCTCAGCCCGACCCCTAGAGTTTGCAGAGAGCCAGTCACCCTCACTATAGCCGCCATATTGGGAATAGGAGGCATTACTGCTGGGGTGGCCACTGGGGCTACTGCCCTGGCTCGAACTGACAAGTACCTCTTGCTCCATAAGGCCATGAATGAAGATCTAGACTCAGCTACCTCACCGATGATGATTTTTTATCCCGATATCTCAGCCCGACCCCTAGAGTTTGCAGAGAGCCAGTCACCCTCACTATAGCCGCCATATTGGGAATAGGAGGCATTACTGCTGGGGTGGCCACTGGGGCTACTGCCCTGGCTCGAACTGACAAGTACCTCTTGCTCCATAAGGCCATGAATGAAGATCTTCAAGCTCTAGAACAGTCGGTACGGGCTTTGACCAAGTCTGTGTCATCCCTATCTGAGGTGGTCCTGCAGAATAGGAGAGGATTAGATCTCTTGTTTCTCAAAGAAGGTGGCCTTTGTGCTGCTTTAAAGGAAGAATGTTGTTTTTATGCAGATCAGACAGGCATCATTACGGAGACTTTAGATAAATTGAAGAAGAGGTTGCATGAACGAAAGTTAGAGTTTGAGTCCCATCAGTCTTGGTATGAAGGAATATGGAATCAATCCCCATGGTTTACTACCCTAGTCTCGGCCTTAATAGTCCCATTGGTGCGTCTCACTCTGATCCTAACATTCGGCCCCTGCATTATTTCGTCTGACATTGGCCAGACTAATAAAGGTTTATTTACCATCTAGCCTGTTGTGCTCCCTCCTGGGTTTTCCATTTCACAGTCAAGCTCCTGGAGCCTTGCTGGGTGTTAGGACCCAGCATGGTGGAGGTCTTTTTGGCTGTTCACGATCCTTTGAAAGTCCCAGGCCTCATTGTTCCCGGAATAGCACTCACTGCTCTGAATTGCCCGCCAAAAAGTCCCGGGCTTTCGAAACCTCTTAACGGATCAGGGACTTTTCGGCGCCAAAATTCCCCTGTTAAACCCCTCCCCTGTATTCATGGCCCCGTATGAATTAACCAATCCGCAAATCTGCTTCTGTAAAGCCCGCTTTCCCGCTCTTCAAACTATATATAAGCAAGATCATCCTTGGCGGAGCGCTTCTCTTGTCTTCGGACATTAGAGACGCCCGTGGCCCACGCAATAAAACCTCTGCATCTTGCATCCGTACGGTCTCGGCTGGTCATTGGGGGAAGGTGCGTCGAGTCGGACCTTACAATACACACATATATAGTAACATTTATGAGCAAACGTTTTAAAATCTATAGAATATAGTTACAATACCTATTCTTAATACATTTACAAATTATAGCATTTTTATTCTAGGGTATTTTTATTTTCGTGTTTCATCATTTTGCTTTAAGATTCTCTGATTTGTTGCATACTAGATAATCTTTAAATAGATGTGAAACACTGTGAATTTATCTTGAACATCGGCCACTTTTCTGTCTTAAGAACTTACTTTTGAGGTGGATTTAAGGAAGCTACATTGAAACAGTTTGACTGTTCCTCTTACTACTTTTATTATATTTTTAGGAAGGGTAAAAGTAGTCATAGTCTCACTCCATGACTTTTCTCTACTACTTAAATAAAACCTTCTTGAGTATTTTATCCACTGTCTCATGAATTATGACATTTTTCTAGCCTGGCTTATCGGCTGGGTTTGAGCTCTGGGCACTGTTGTTCTAAAGGATTTCAAGAATAGTTCACAAAATATTGGGAATAAACGGTAAGAGAACACAATCTATGTTTTAACAATTGTAACAAAATAACATAGGTAAGTCATTTCCAGAAGACATGGCCACAGGCAGCTATCAATGACCTTCTCTTTTGTCTTTTATATAGTCAACTTTAGCCTTGACTCTGGATTCCTGCTGGGATGCAACATGTTGGCAATTCTACCCCCTGCATCCAAACTCAAGGGAAACAACACAAGCTTTCAATAGGCTAATCAAAGCTACTTCCATGCTCTCTAGGAGGGCAAATTAAATTCGATTATTTTCATTGCTCAAATGCAAATCCTATGGCACTAAAAATTCAAGATACACAATTCTTAGGTTGTATTGTCATCATTTTAATATGCACTTGAAGGAAAACCCACACAGTAATTTGAAATTAACACATAATTATAGAGAACTGTATCATTAAATTTTTGAGAGGTGTTATTAAGCAAAAAAAAAACAGTCCTCGATAACTATAGATAACTTTTTAGCTTTCAAAGTTCAATGTGCTATTTTAAATAGAATTTGTAAACCTATAGAGAGGGAGATCAATGAATAAACACATTTTAAAGGAAACTATTATTTTATGCATGTTTTTAGCATTCAACTAAGGCCCCTTCATCCATGTAATATAAGGCTAACATGTTAAATCACAGATCTCAAATTGCAATTCATTACAATTACACTTTATAGAATCTTTATTCTAAAAGTAGAATCCTACTGAATAAGATCATTGACACATGCATACAAATGTAGTATATAATTCATAGATGAATAGGGAACAGCACATTCTAAGATTTTGTTTTCAATAGCCCCTTCATAAAAAAGCAGAGTCACTTGTATGAATTACATTCATATGCAGTAAATGCAGAGTCTTTCAAAAAGCATATGGCTGCAATATAAACACAGCTGTTAACAGCTTTCTTGGTATAGGAAAAACTACCTATTTGGTAAGAGAAAAATTCTAAGATTTCCTAAATTTAATTACAGAGCAGAGAATGCAGAATAAGGAAAATAAGAGAAACTATCCTCCACAACAGCTTTGGGCCAAATCAGTAACCAAAACAAGAGCAACAAGAAGTAACTGCTTGTATCAGGGTTCACTAGGAGAAGATTTACAAAGGCAGTCTGCATAGTGAGGTGTGGGAGAATACAAAGGGCCTTATGCAGGCTAGACAGCCCAAAGATCCAGTCAAAAGCCAAGGCCTGGAGCTCCCTTCAGAGTCCTGTGTGACTCCATATCACGGCCAATGGCCCTCTGTTGAAAGGCCGAAGAGTCTTCCCTAGAAGCCTGGAGATGTATGTCATTGATGGTGAAGACTGGAGCTCTTCTGAAAGAAGCAGAAGTGAGAGTTCTTCTTTGCCTTTTTATTCCAATCCAGGTAGGAGCCTATTTGTTGGAGCCACTGACACCTGTGGTGGCTTTTCCATTCTCAGTGTCAATCCTTCAAACACACCCAGAACTGTACTAAACCAATCTGCTGGTCATTTCTTATCCAACCGACACCACAATTAGCTATCAGATCATTGTACCTTCTAAATGCTCATATTACTGACTCAAAGCTCCAGAGGACAATCACTAGACACCACTGCAGTCTGCTTACAATACTAACCAATTAAGAAGCAAAAACTACTTTCCTTATAGATTACTCTTCTATCCAAACTTTGCCTGTTTCCCACTGTCTATTGCTTTTAAGTGTAGCAGTGTAGGTAATGGTATTTTCTTTATCTAAGTTTGTAAAATTGCTCATAACTCTTGTCAGATAGATGTTTTCTACTTTACTATATTATACCCTGCTGATTATCGTGGAAACAGTCCAGGAATTGGTCCTTCCTTGGTCGAACACCTATAATAACTCAAAAAAGCCTTTTTCTTAAAAAAAAAAAAAAAAGCCTTTGGGCTCTAGAGTTTTAATTTAATGTATTTCAAGTTTATATTTTCTTTCTTTTTTTTTTTCAGCTTTAATTGAGTTTATTGGTACATTTTAGGGATACAGTAGAGTTACATTCATTGTTGGGATCTTGTACCTCTACATGACAATTCTTGATTCTCATTTTTTCTTTATCAAACAATAAATAATATGAATAAGTCCAAGTATTTCCAGTAAGAGAATTATCTGCCATAAGATGATTTTCTAGATTTGCATCTTTAATGTCCTTGAAAGGCCCATATGGTAAAGGGTTGTTCCCCACCCAGCAGCGTAATAGAGATGGCAGAACTTTTAGGAGAAGGGTCTAGTTGGAGAATGTTAGGTACCTGGGGGCATGATTTTGAAGAGGACAGATGGGTTTCACCTCCTTTTCTCTTTTGCTTCTTCTGTCTTTCATGAGGTAAGCAGCTTTGCTCCCCACAATGCCCTGTGACAGCCTCAAAAGGAATTGGCCAAGAGACCTGGAGCAAAACCAGTGAGACTATTAGCTCAAATATACCTTTCCTATTTTTAATTTCATTGCCTTACACATTTTGTTAGAGTAAGGGAAAACTGACTAACATATCCATGATTTCTCAAAATGTAATTAGCATCATAATATGTATTTATGTATATATTCATAGTATATGATTTGCAGTAGAAATACCAACTACCGCATAAGTAGTCATTTAAAATGTACACAGTCTTAAAAATTATAAATATGATACGATTTATTTTCATAACACCACTGGGTTTTTCTATTAATAACATATGGAAATAAGTTAACTACAAAGTTGTTATTTGTTTTTATTTCACAAAGTTAAGAAAAGCCTTAGAAATTATTTGAGATGTATTTATAATTACAGTTATAAATAATACAACCATAGTGCATGACTGTATAATATTTTCTGTATGTAGGCAACTCCATTGTTAATATATAATTGCTGTAAGAAAGATTATCTTATAATTTACCAATTATGAGATCCTTTTATTTTTAAATTTAGCTACATATCATGAAATATGATAAAGGTCTCCTCCCACTATTGTGACTAGGTAACACAGGTCCTTGCTTTGACAATGAAGGAAATTAATATTAAATTTAAATGCTTTTATAAATGTACAGGCAAAAGATTGGATTGAAAAGTGATACAAGAGGAGGAGTGGCTTTCAATTTGATTAGTAGCTGAGGGGGTAGACTCTGATGAAAGGATTGCACTGGCCCATTCACAAAAGTGTAGAAAACAGTTTTACAGGATGTGGTGATGAGATGGCGTTTGGCCCATTGTTACTGCAGTCTTTTTTTTCATAATTTCAAATGAATTCTTTTGACTTGAGGGAAACTTAGTTCCTTTGTGAGGAAATCTCATGACTCGAGGGTCAACTTTATCCCTGAGAAGGATCGTCATGACTTGTGGCAGTCTCAGTCATGTGCAGCTCCCCATAAATTGGAGGTGGCCCTAGGTTTAAGGCAATGGGGACCTCTAAGCATAGGTATCCTCAGTCTTGAAGGGTGATGTTATAGGCTAGGTACATGTAGAACTAATGCATTTTGTTTCTCCAACCTGTACACAAATGCTCCCTAAATGACCAGCATACCTATATGTAGAGCCAAATAGGATTTGAGTTTTAGCAAATAAAGGTCAAGCATTTTCCTCTTTTAGAAACTTATTGGGCATTTGTAGGCCAAGTATGAATCCTCCTCTTCCTCCTCATCTTCTTCTTCCTCTAGCATAAAACACTCATCTCCCTACCTTAGAAGAAAATACAAATCATGTTTTTAATGTATATCAAACTAATGGGCCAGGAGTTTCTTATTCTCAATTTCTATGGTGATCTCTGTGTCACACCTATTTCTTCTGGACAGACTCTTCTCCCTATTGTCAAGGTGAAGTAAACAAAGGTCTCTTCTGTTTGGTGTTTCAGATCATGTAGGTAGTCATAATTAATCTCCTGCTGTTTACTATTAAAATAACTCAAGGCTCCTCAGAAGTTACTTTTGGAACATGGTAAGGAGCCTGTGAGCATCCTCAGGTGTTTTCTCCACAGCGGGAGTAAGTTTCCAAGGTGGATCATGACTTTGCTGATCACACAGCTCTTCCTCCCAGAGCATTGGAAGCATTCTCTTTCCAATGACCTCCCTCTTGGCAGAATGTATACTTGGTGGGCTGGCTCCCAGTCCGGGGTTCTGACTATTTCCTTGCTCAGTAAGTTGGATGATGCCTGACTCCTTCAGAGGGGTTTTATCATTCCTAGATCCAGGCTGACCTTAAAGGGCCAGGGTCCTAATACGGACTCTCCTCTTGGCTGTTTTTTTCTTTCTTGGCTTTAGTCTTTAATCTTCAGTTTTTGAGCACCCAGGGGGAAAGTTAGTTATAACTGTCTGTGGGTCTTAATCCTGTTGTGTTGTTTTCTGGCTATCAGCATATGAGTATTTTGATTTCTTTTCTTTTTTTTTTTTGGTACTGGGGATCGAACTTGGGTCCTTGGGCTTGCAAGGCAGGCCACTGAACCACTGTGCTAATTCCCCGGCCCCCTAGCATATGAATATTTTGAAATATAACAGATGACAAAAAACAACAACAAAAAATCTTTCTTATTAAGCAAAGCCTGCAGTTGGTGTCATTATTCTGTCTGTTCTGAAGGTGGTGGTCTAGCATCTTAACACAACACTCAGGTTGTACTACTACAGGATGTTAAAAACAGCAAAGTCTTGGAAGGAAAATTCAAAACAAAATTAATAGTAAAATCTGTGAAATAGTCAATAAATTTAGTTTTGTCATTAAGTTGTATCTAAGAGTATATTAGAGATTTTCTACATAGACTGTACTTGCTTACAAGTGTACTATATCTTCAAGTTATTGGGAGTGACAGTCTTTGGATTTAACAATGCATAGATAAGTGTAATTGTTAAAACCAAGAACACAAACACTTGAAAAATCTGTTGTTACAAACTATTTTAGTTTGGCGATCAGGATGAGAAGTTGTTTTAAACTTTGTATTTTAGAAGGTTTATACATTTAGGGATCATAATAAGTGCACTCAGCATATAAATAAATCAGCAATAATTAACATTACATTTTTTCAGAAGTCCTTTATATATCAATATAGTTTTAAATTTGGAGATAAAATTTAAAGGCTATGACTCAGTAGTATAGAAGTAATTAGTAATTTTGCATTTACTTTATATCTATAAAGTATAACAGTGACAAACAAAAATCCCCAAAGAACAGCTTCAGACTTTTTATTAGCTTGGGTGACAGTGTTAATGACCATAAACAGAATTAATGTTCTGTTTACAAGAACATCTCCTTTATACAATAGTAAATGCATATTTTGTTAAAACCAATAAATATACACTAGTTTTAAATAGCAGGACTATCTAAACTGCCACTTTTTCCTACCCACATGGCACTGAATATAAGCAGTAGAAATGCTAAAACATTTATTATGTTATATTTTTAAAATTCAGATACAATGCATATTGCATAAAGGAAACTAATTCCTGGTTACTCTCTCAAAATTATCCTTCCTTAGTATTATACATTTATAAAGCATATTTATTTTTTAGATGTGTACACCTTTCTATCTCAGACATACAGGGTCAAATAATGAGTGCAAAACTAATTAATTAAAAGGCTTTGTAACTAATTAATTAAAAGGCTTTTGACACTTAAACCATTACTCCTTAAGACTCAAGTTTTCTAAGTAATCTAAAGTCTAACAGCAGAAAATAAATAATTACCTTAAAAAAAAAAACACTCAGGGACAAGGGGAAAAAATGAGAACCAAGACCTGTCATGTAGAGGTACAAGATCCCAATGATGAATGTAAATGTACTTTATCCCTAAAATGTACCAATAAACTCAATTAAAGCTGAAAACAGACAAACAAACAAAACCCACTAAAATCCTTGTTTCTTAAACCTGGTTTTGTTCATTTTACCAAGAGTGGGTCAATATTAAAAAAAAAAAAAAGACACTAATCAACTTAAGCATATGCTTTTTTTCTTTTAAACATTTGTCCTTTTATAAACTGTCTTTGACATTCTAAAATGCTTTCTTTATATACAAAGTCCTTTCTCATCTAAAAAGCATCTTTTCCCTCTTGCAACCTTCTTACCAAAATATTCACACACATAGCTTTCTTTGTACCTCTCTAACTTCTCTCAATGCTTGAAATTTATTTTTGAAATAATCTTTACAACATTTTGGAATTTGCTCCAATTATTTCTTCTTGATAAAATACTTTTTCCCCATTCAAATGAGCTTACACCTCCCTTTTTCATTGAAATAGGGAATGGTATCTTAAAATTTAAGGATAAATCTTTTCCTTATTTGGCAAAATATGTCAGCAATTTTGAGACTATTTTTAACAAAATTCTAAGAACAAATTTAAAGTAGCCCATATGTTGGGGATTTATTTAAATCATGTGAACTGCAGGTGATGGTGTTAATTACATAAGCACTTACTTATCCATAAACTGACTCAGACAGGATTTGTTTACTCATAATGTACAGTTATCATAAAATATGTGCCTAGAAAAACAGGGAAATATCTATTAGCTGAAATTTTATACACAACCTTTATGTTATCAAATTTAAAGTTTCTCATTTACAAGTTTTTGTAAACTTTGAGTCCATCAGGTTCCACTGCAATATTGGGATTTAAGGAGGACTTTGGTAACTTCTGAATCTGTATATGAGTTTTTCCAATAAAAGAAGAAATAGAGGCAGAAACCTATGAGGACAGAAAAGTGAGAAAAAGAAACAAAAAGGGTCTGGGGGGAAAGGCGATCATTTAAAATATAAAAAGATAGAGCAACATTGGCCAATTCAGGAAAATAGGAAATTTGAGGAAGGTTGCTCATTTTTTTGGTGTGGGATGGGATTAGTGCAGTCAGTCATCAAAATTAAAAAAAAAAATTAGCAGAGATAGATTAATAGGCAAATAGACAAGAAACATACAGAATGAAACAATTGTATTAGATCTGAGTGTGCTTTTGTTGTGTTGGCCATGTGGTATTATAATACTAAGCCATATTTTTAGACATAGATTTCTAATTATAATTTAAGGCTAGGAATTTAAAAGTCTCCCTATGGGGCTTCCGGATGACAGACATAAATTATAAGAGATTTCTCACACACACTGATTCTGCTGATTCGTTATCACAATACCTTTCTTTCTCACAAAGCGCAAGTGCCAATCCGGAGTTTTACCTTAAGCACTGGAGGGACGTCATCAGTCTGCCTGGATTACCAGGTAATTAAGCTGGGTGCCCAGCTCACATTCCCTGCTGGTTTCTGTCAAAGTATTATAGAAATATGAGCTAGGTAGAAATATTATAGGCAGTCAGATAAGGCTAAGTCCTCAAGAGAGCCGGGACAAAGATGAAACACACCATAACTGCATATTGGCTGAAAACCAGGTCTCAAGATGGAGACAAGATGGCCAAACCCACATACTCCTTCAAAGAACTGGGCTTAGTGAAGTATAGATGGACATTGACCACCCTGGGGCGACCAGAGACCCCTGGACCCACTGCCTCCTGGGAGAACGCTTGTTCTTTCCATCCATGCTTGCTATGTGATTTGCTTCCCAATTGGGTCACCATTCCTTAAGTGACTGTGTTTGTAACCTTACCGGGTGTTCATGGCTGTGGCCCACCTTATACCCATGCGGGTGTTGCCCTATAAAACTTCTCTGTAAGGTGGGGTCCTTGGCTACACACTCAGACCCCCCTCCTGCCTCTCAGAAGCTTTCCTGTCAGTAAATATCTTCCTACTTTTAACCTGTGTCATTCCTAGGACTCATTCTTTGATTTCTAGAAAACAACAACTTGTGTGTATCATACAGTTAACAGGTTGGGAGATATAACATTTCATATTTCATTTTTCCCATGGCATTAGTGGAGGCCCCACTGAGATAATAATAGGAGGTAATAATTTACGTTTATTGATTGATAAATTATATTAATCAACCAAATTTGTCATTCTTGTTTGTCACTGCTTGTGCCTCTTGTAAATGCTTTGTACTTTGAGTTCTGTATGTTGTTGTTTTGTTAAAATGATGGTGATGTTTCTTTAAAAGGATATTTTACTTTTGTAGACAAGGTTTTATGTTTCTATTCTATATTGATTGCTTGATTGACTTTTTAGACAATGCTGAGGAAAATAATGTTAGATTGCCATCTAACCGCCTTTACCACTACTTACAAGTAAACTAGAAAATGTAGTAAAAATAGGTTTCTCTGTAAAACCTAGTTTGTAGTTGAAAAATATACATGCCTATTGATAAAATATTAGACCCCAGCATTTAATAAGGCACTAGGCTGGCAGCTCCTCTTCAGATTTGGGGGACAGATTTCACTGAGCAGTCTGGCCTTACCCTTCTCTGTACTCTAGAGAAAATATTGAACCACCACTGCCTCAGTTTCCTTTTTTGGTCTGATCTTCCACTGGCGAGGAGGTAGTCTAATCTCTTGAGATTCGCTATTCGAGCCTTTCCAGGCTGAGAGTGATGATCAGGATCAAGTTGTCTCAATAACTCACTAAAAGCATGAGAAAAAAGAGACCTTCTTTCCTGGTCTCATTTCCAATCTCTCCTGCAAATTTTACGCTCTCCTTTATTGAGGCATGTGAAGGCAGAAAGGATTTCTGAAGTACTGAATGTCTTTCTCCTAAGAACCTTTAAATTAAGTCCTTAGAAAATGAGTGCTTTTTGCCAAGACTGAAAATAGGGAAGTCATTTTGGATCAGGAAACATACCCCATCTCTGGGTTAGATGAGACATTGAGGTTGTGTCCATTTAGGAGATGTCTCCACTTAGAGATTTGGGCAAATCTTCCTCGGGCAACTGCACCTGAGACCCATGGAAAAAACTGACTTCTAGGTGAAACCAGAAGGAGCTATTTCTGTAAGCACAGCACTTAAGGGACCAAAATACTTTTAGTTTAAGGGAGAATCTTCTCTCTCTCTCTTTTCACAGGTCTGACTCTTATCATTTATGTTTGAGAAAAACAATTTGGCTAATGTAGACTAAATGCTGGCAATGCAGGCAGCTAGGTTCCTTTCCAGAGACAGATCTCTGATTGTGTGGAACTAGTGGAAACTGGAGTGACTACGGAGCGGTCACGGCCAGGGTACTCTCTGGCAGATGCTTGAAGGTCCCCAGTGGAAACTGGCTCCTGACAGCCCAAATGGGTAATCAGTAGAAAAATCTTCACATAAATACTGGCCCTAACTGGACTTTTCAGTGAAGTGAAAGGTAACCCTTTCAGTGATCATCAGATATCCTCTGTCTCAGAGTGACCTGAAACGATGCTGGCAGGGCCCTTTCTCAAACCTCTATTAAAAACTGAACTACAGGATGGACTCTTCTCCCTCTGCTAGTAAGATAGTTACGAATAGAAAACTGTAACTCGGTAGAGGTTGTTTGACAAATCTTTAATAGGCTAAAATTCCGAAGCTTTTGGGAATTAACTTTAAACTCTGACTGTTTTATTACTAAACCACATCTCTCTAGGAGCCCTAGAGTAATGGAGAAATGATTTGCATTTGTGCTTTGCTAACTGGGAATAAAAGAGACCTCAACCAGCTTTTCTCTCCTACATGCTTGTGGAGACCAAATGAGTGTGGCTTGTGAACTTTGAACAATGTGTTGTCTTTGCCTTACTGCTGGAGAAGGCAATCTAGGTGATCAGATGGCATGGCTGTTTTGCAGGTTTTCTTCGTGGGTGAAGATCCCTTGAGGTTTTTATCTGCTTCTGTCTCTAAAAGAGATCTCTTTTGCAGGAAAAAGTCACAGCCCTTTAATTTGTCTGACTCATTTTCTCTCAAAAACTTAGAACACAGTGATTTAGATACTTTTACTGGATTATAGATTTTTTTTTTTTTTAACAGGGATAGAACTTGGAACCTTGTGCTTGCAAGGAAGGCAGCAAAACCACTGAGCTAAGTCCCCAACCCCTTAGATACTTTTGATGATTGGTTTGGCTAACAGTGTTTCCTTAAAAAAGACATGATTATACAACTAAAATCAATTATGTCTTGGGCTTTTGAAATACATATGGGATTAAGAACACAAGTTCCCTGGGGAAGGTAAGATTTCTCTCTGGTAAAGGATGGCTACTCCAGTCCCATTTACCTTCTGGGCTCTCTCCAGATGGCAGCCACCTGCACTAGAGCTGTGATCCTACAGGACACTCTAGGGGCATAAGGAAATAATCAAAATCATAGGGACGTCTTGTTTCTGCTTGCTTTTTCCGGAATATGGAGAATGCCAATTCAAAGTCTCTTACTCCTTTGGAATATGTTCTTAAACACTGGCAGAAGTTCGAGTCTCACATACTGAGTAAGAGCAGCTTAATATGCTTCTGCCCCTGTGCATGGCCTGCCTATCTTCTAGAGCCAAGATGGAATGCCAAGGGAATTATTAACTATGATGCCATTTTAGAACTAGAATTTTACTGTAAAAAGAGAGAGAAAATGTTCAGAACTGCCTTATGTCCAGATCTTTTTTTGTAATAAGAGATAATCATGATTTGTGTTCAAAGTGTAGCTATAAGCTGTAGGAAGACCAGACTCCTCTGGTCCTTATCACTAAGCCTGAGGTTTTCTGCCCTCACCTTTTGGACCCCGAGAACAAAGTTTCTGAGACAATCCTAGTGAAGTCTCTACCTCCCACCAAACTTGAAGTTTTTCCCACTTGCCCTTCAGAGTCTGAGATCCCTGCCCCTTACCCTTTAGAATCCAAGGGTAAAATTCCCAAGCCAGATGTAATTAAAACTTCTACAGAACTATATCCACCCATAACTAATTTCGTTCAATCCCCCCAAGGACAATATCCCTTACAAGAAGTAAGCCAGGGACTCAGGTAAGCCCTTGTCCATGTGTCTTTTCTTCTCAGTGACCTCAAACAGATCAAACAAGACCTAGAAGTTTTCAGATGATCCTGACAAGTACATTTAGGTCTTTAGGGGACTATTCAAACCTATGAATTAGATTAAAAAGATGTGATGTTACTTTTAAATCAAACATCGAATGCTAATGAAAAACAAGCAGCATTACAAACTGCCATTGTGTATGGAGATGAATATCATATTAATTTTAGGGAGTCAAAACACAGAGAGCTTGGGGAGTCACAACTCCCTACTGGAGCCCAAGTTGTCCCCACACAGGATCCCAACCAGCCTACTGACCAGACAGGAGATTATAATAAGTGACTTCTTCACAAAATGGCTAGGGAAACTCACCTGCAGTGGCCTCACTTACTCCCATTCACTCTTATGAAAATGAAGACATCCCGAATCTTGGATCTCAGTCCATTGGAAATACTCTATGGATCTCTTCTCACTAATGATTTTCTCTTTGACAGAGAGAGAGATAGATCCCTTATTAAAAGATGTCATCTCACTACTAAATTCCAACAGGCTCTCCAATATCTCCTGGATGCTCAGCCCAGAGAAAAACGAAACCCCATATTCCAACCTGGAGACTCCGTACTGATAAAGTCTCTTCCCTCGTCATTTCCTTCCCTAGTTAATTCCAAAGTTCCTTTCTCTGTTTTACCTAATAGCGATAGCAAACAGCAGATGCTGACGAAAGCAGAAAGATGAGAAATGTTCATGAAAAAAAAATAACTTCAACAACTGCACAGGACCATTTTATTTTTCCTCTTTGTGCAGGGCACAGGAGCTGTGAATGGTTAATGCCCAAATGTGTCCTTTTATTGGTAGGGCTGGCAAATATCATTATAAGAACAGTGAGGCAAAAGCCCTGGCTTTAGGAATCCCAAGAGGTAGGGCTCAGCTATTTGCCCCGTATTTCCACTCGAGGAGGAAAGAAAGGGACTGCTAGTCAGAATGCCAAACGCGGGAAGCGGAGAGATTCAAGGCCACTTTTACGTCCCTATCGTAGAGAAGCACATAGCACGCTCTGAACTACTATCAGCTTTAGAATCCAGAAGTCTGTGCCTCTGTGGTGTCTGTGTCATGGTGGGTATGGAACATGTCATTTAAAGCTTTGCACTTTGTGGCCACTTTCTGAAATTTTTTTTTTTTATTCATCAAGTTTATTGGTACATTTTAGGTATACATTATATGATTACATTCATCGTTGGAAATTTGTGCCTATACATGGTGTGTATTGAGTATTCTTTTTTCCCTTTTCCCCCTCCTTCCCTTCCACCCCTCCCTATTTACAAAAAAAAAAAAAAA
>NW_022900936.1:19201938-19298375 GCF_012274545.1 Fukomys damarensis
AAAAAAAAAAAAAAAAAAAACATTTTTTCTTTTTTCTCACATTTGTTTCCTTTTCAATTTTTTCCCTATTCTCCCACTTCCCCTTCCACTTTGGACCTTTGCTTTTTATTTCACATTTTGGTACTAATTCACACTTTCAGTTTCTCACACCAGAGAAACCATTCAGCATTTACAAGTGTGTGTCCTATGTATTTCACTTAAGAGTATGGCCTGAGTATGAAATTTTTCTAAAATTTTTATCATTTTCCTCTGCTATATAATGTGCTCTTGATATATTCAATATTTTTTTCCTTTTTCTTTTAAGTCAATAATTTCACTGGTACATTTTAAGTATACAATATGCTGACATTCATTTTTGGGAATTTGTACCTTTACACAATACATCTTGGTTCTTATTTTTTCCCCATTCCCCTGCACTCCTTTCAACCTCAACACCCTTCCCTATTTACAAAGACTTTTTCTCTATTTCTAATATTTTCACTGTTACCCTCTTTCCTTTCTCCAACCCCTCAAACTTCCCCTTCCTTTTTGGACTTTTTGTTCCTACTTCACATTATCTATATGCATTTTGATACTTATGTACACTTTCAGTTTCTCATACTAGAGAAATGATTTAGCATTTACACACGTGTCCTATTTATTTCACTGAAGATTATCACCTCAATGTGTATCCATTTAGCTATAAATGTCTCTAATTTCTCATTCTTTATGGCTGTGTAGTACTCCATTGATATAAAAAAACAAACCACATTTTTTATCCAGTCTCCAGTTAATGGGCAACTGAGCTATTTCCAAGTTTTAGCTATTACAAACTGTGCCACTATGAACATGGGTGCACATATAACTCTGTGGTATACTTATTTTAGTTTTTGGGGGGAGATACCCAACAGGGGAATAGCTAGGTCAAATAAGATCTCTAATCCTAATCTTTTGAGGTATCTCCATACTGATTTCCACAGTGGCTGCAACAGCCTGCACTCCCACCAGCAGTGGAGAAGGATTCCTTTTTCCTCACAGCCCCACTATTATTATTGGTTGATTTCTTGATAACAGCCATTTTTTCTTGGATGAGGTAGAATCTCAGCATTGTATTGATTTGCATCTCTCTGATGACCAAAGATGTTGAACATTCTTTAATGTTTGCTTTTGCTACTTCTTTGAGGGATTTCTGTTTGTTTCAGGTGCCCCTTTTTGGATTGAGTCTTTAATTTAGGAGGTCTGACTAAGAACAAAAATAGGAAACAAAGAAGTTAAATTGTCTTTATTTGCAGATGGCATGATATTTTATATAGAAGACCCCAACAACTACACCAAAAATGTTCTAGACTTAATAACCAAATTCAGTAAAGTAGCACAAGGTCAACACACAAAAATCAATAGTTTTATGGTACACACACAAAAAAAATAGACTCACTGAGAGAGGAACTAGAGAAACAAAATATTTCACTGTAGGAATATTTCTTCATTGTTGGTGGAAGTACAGACTGGTACCGACCAATGTGGTTTCAACCCTTGTGGAAATCAATATGAAGATACCTCAAACAACTAGGGTTAGAGGTTCCATTTGTCCCAGCTATTCCTCTGCTGGGTATCTTCCCAAAAGAATTAAAAGAATCATACCACAGTGATATACGCACACCCATGTTTATAGTGGTGCAGTTTGTACTGGCTAAAACTTGGAAATAGCTCAGTTTGCCCATCAACTGGAGACTGGATAAACAATCGTGGTTTGTTTGTTTTTTTATATAAATGGAGTATTACTCAGCCATAAAGAAGAAAAACTAGAGAGATTTATAGCTAAGTGGATGCACATTGAGGCCATACTCTTAAGTGAAATTAATAAATTACACATGCATATATGATGAATAGCTTCTGTGATATAAAAAAGTAAAAGTGTATATAAGGATTAAAATGTATAATTGATATTGTGTAATAGGAAGAAAAGTCTAAAAGTGTAGAGGAAGTGGGAAGGGTAGGAGAAAGGTAAAAATGGAAAAGAAAAATATGTGAAAAGGAAAATATGGAAACAATATCTTTGTAAACAGGGAAGGGAGGAATGGATGAGGGGAGAGCTTGGAAATGGGGAAAACAAGAATCTGTTAAGTCATGTATACGTACAAAATCTCAATGATGAATGTAACTGTATTATATACCTAATATGTACCAATAAATTCAATAAAGATAAGAAACAGTAGCATCCACAACAAAAATGAAGCACCTGGGAATCAACCTAAGGAAAGATCAATAAAGATAAGAAACAGTAGCATCCACAACAAAAATGAAGCACCTGGGAATCAACCTAAGGAAAGAAGTCAAAGTCCTATACTCTGAAAGCTATAACACTCTGAAAAAAGAGATTGACGAGGCTATGAGAAAATAGAAAGAAATCCTTTCCTCCTGGGTAGGAAGAATCAACATAGTGAAAATGGCCATACTACCAAAACTGCCATATGGATTGAATGCAATCCCAATTGACATTACAACAGCACACTTTACAGACCTTGAGAAAAGAATCCCAAACTTCATTTGGAACAAGAAGAGACCTAGAATAGCAGAAGCATGTCTAGGCAACAAAGACAAGGTGGGGGCGTGTCACAATCTCCAACTTGAAATTAACTGCAAAGCTATTGTGATACAAAACAGCATGGCACTGGCAAAGCAGCAGACCCGATGATAAGTGGAATGTATTGGAAGATGCAGAAACAACTCCAGACACACTCAACCATCTCATCTTTGACAAAGAAGCCAACCATCCTCACTAGAGGAAAGATAGCCTCTTTAATAAGTGGTGCTGGAAAAACTGGATTTCAACTTGCCAAAGATTAAAATTAGACCCATATGTTTCGCAATGTAGTAAACTGAACTCCAAGTGAATTAAAGGTCTAAATATTAAAACAGAAACACTAAATTTGTTGGAAGTTAGACAGAACTCTTGAAGACATTGTACAGGAAAAGACTTCATGAAGAAAACTTCAGTTGTATGTGAACTAGCAAAAAGAACAAGTGGGATCTCTTATTATTAAAAAGCTTCTGCACAGCAGGAGAAACCACCAATAGGATGAAGAGACAAAATTTTTTATCAGCTGGGAAAAAAAATTTTACTAGCTCTTCCTCACACAATGTTCTATTATTGAAAATATATAGTTCTTAAAATTCTGTCCATTTTCCAGTTTGGTTGTCAGCATTCATGAACAGAAGGTGGTATCCCAAAATATGGTCTCTTATGAAGAATATTAAGTAGAGGAAAGTGTAAAGATGTAGGACAGTAACTCACTGAACTTTCCCTTCTGTGACAACTGCCTCATCCTAGGTGCACACAGGAAAAAAGAAACATCCCACAGTAACTTCAGAGTGAATATAGCCAACCAAGCCATGCTAAATTTTCCTCATTCACTGACATCAGATCATAACCCTTGGCCTTTGATTATGCTTTTACATAGTTGTACATAAAAGTATACATTGAAAATTTGGGGCCTTCCTTTTCGAAGAGTGCCATACTGTGTAAATATTATGTTAAAATTGCCATATTTTTCTCTTGTGAATCTGTCTTATATTTCAGGCATCTGTCAGGATCTTTATAGGATTTTACTTCCCTTTAACATGAGTTGAAGTTTCTGCACAGCCATTTCTAGTTATGTTTTCTACTATTGATCCTAAAATGTATCAGAGAGCATGAAGATTCAGACACCCCGCTCCCCACCAAATTTGGTAAAGGTGTGTTAGTTACTTTTCTTTCATTTCTGAGACAAACTATTCAACACCTTATGTACAGGGCAAAGAATTTATTTAGCTCACAGTTTGTGGATGTTTTAGACCATAATCGCCAGGCTCCAAAGGAGGGTGAATATAGAAAAGAAACAGTTCATGGCTGAAGAAGACAGAACAAGCACAAAAAGGGGTGGGGAGGGGACCTCATCAACTTCTCTCTGCCCCTTGTATCTTATGCAGATTACTTAGGGCAGATAACATTCACACCCTCAGTCCTAGTCCCCTTGAGCCTAGCATTGCCCTATGAATCAGTTCCAGCAAAAGCTCCACCTATGACTTCATGAGAGTTTGGGGGACATTAAGACATAAGCCATAATATTCCACCCCTGACTCCCTTCAGACTCATGCATATACCTTTATGCAAAATGTATTTAGCCTATGTATAGAACTGCCAAAGTCTTATATGTGAAATAGCAAGAAAAGAGCTAAAGGTGTAGGGGAGGTGGGAAGGGTAGGGGGAAGGAAATAAGGGAAAATGTAAGAAAAGGAAAAAATGGAAACAAAGTTTTTGTAAATAGGGGAGGGGTGGGGGAGTGAAGGGAGGGCAGGGGTATGGGGGATAAATGAGAACCAAGACCTGTCATGTAAAGCTTCAAGATCACAATGATAAATGTAACTTTACTGTATACTTAAAAAGTACCAATAAACTCAATAAAAAGGTACCAATAAACTCAATTTAAAAAAAAAAAAGAATTGCCAAAGTTTTAATAGTTTCACCACTGCTGAAAAGCCCAAGACTCTCAGATTTAGAGTAAACTCTTATTTTCAAGCCCTGTGTAAATGAAAAGAAGGTTAAACAATTCTAACATTCAATGGCACAAGATAGACATTTCCATTCCAAAAGGCACAAAAAGGGAATACAAAGAAATGAGATCAAAACAAGTCCAAAATCCAGCGGAGCAAACATTAAATTCCACAGTTCTGTTTCCAGAATCCCTCACAATCTGTGGCGAGTTATGAACTGCAAAGGCCTTTGGTGGCTCCACCCCTGTGGTACTGCATGTGGTTGTAGCTTCAAGATTTCTCTTGCTTTATTTTTTAGGCCTATAAGCTAACATATTCAGTGATTAGGTGGCTTACATACCCCTTAAAGCTTTTCTTTCAAATAGCAAATATAAATAAAAGCTTACTTGGAAAAATCTCTTAGGCATTTTCAACAGTTTCTGAATGATCTGTAGGGAGCTCTGATTTAGTTATATACAGTTTCATATATATGTGTCCACCATTAAATCAAGATCACGTTTTACACCAAAATTTACGGTAAGCAAAGCCACATTACTTGATTTTGGTCTGTGAAAGTGTTCCGCAAGTATGATTTTAGATGCTTTTTCCACTTTCTTAGGACTCGTTCTCAACTCACATCAGAGCCAAGGCTTTTTTCCTGGGGTGACTCTGCTCCTTCTTTGCAGTTGTCTTCAGACAATTTACATTCCTGGCTTCTGCAAACTTCTGGGGTCTCCTCTGCACGTTCAGCTATATACTCACAGCTTTACACACTGTCCTCTCAGGGGCCCATTGACTGGGTTCCCAGGCATCTTCAGTCCACATCTTTACGGAAGCTTCTTTCCTGGCCAAACCTACCATGCTTTAAATCATTTTGTTGTTCTTCTTGCTCTTGATTCTCAACACAGATATGTCTAAAAGCCCCCAACAGTAAACATACCACGCACGTGCCTCCATATTCCACGGCCTTAAAAGTTCTGCTGCAAACTTAATTAGTCCACCACCCTTAATCTGTCTCAGGCAAAGTCTCTGGACAAGAGTAAAATTTAGACAAACCTTCTGTGAAGTCATGACACCCATCATCTGGAATCCAACAGCCAATACAGTTCTTCCTAGCAGAAATCTTCTGCATCTCGTCTTTTTAAGTTGGCTTTCTAGTCTTCTGAGCTCTGATCAGCGTCTCCCACACAGAGCAGCCTAAGGTGTTCCAGCTCCACTTCTTCTGCTGGCATCTCTAAACCTTTCCAAATTCTTCCCACAACCCCATTTCAAAGGATTTTAAACTACCTGGTCATGTTCAGGCACAGCAAGATCCAACTTGGTACATTTCCATTTTAGTCACTTTCCTCTTCTTGCTGAGACAAAATATTTAACACCCAAAGATAAAGGAGAAAGAGTTTATTTAGCTCAATTTGTAGTGGTCTCAGTCCATAATCACCTGGCTCCAACGTAGGGTAGGGCTTGCCAGAGAAGCCACAGTTCATGGCTGTGGAAGACAGCAAAAGCAACAAAGGAAGGGAAAGGAGCTCTCAATGGCACCTTTCTGACTCTTTTATTTTATGCATATTACTTAGGGTAGGTAGCGCTCACACCCTCAATCCTAGTGCCCTTGAGCCTAGCATTGTACCATGAATCAATTCCAGTAAAAGCTCCACCTACGACTGCATGAGGTTTTGGAGGGACATCAAGACACAAGTCACAATAGGGTATAATATCTCTGTAGGAGTTTCACTCCCCAAAATAAGCCCACTCATTGACATCACTATATTTCACAACCATACCGTTGGGGTCCTATAGACCATCATTTCTCCTGGCAGAAAGGTGGGACCCTCAGGATATGGGGATTTCACTGTGACACACTCCAGGGTTGCGTCCATCCCAGAGCCTGTGCAGACAGCCTGTGTAGGGGAAACACAGGTCTCCTGTTCCTCCTGCACAGGGTTTGGCACCTGTAGCTCTGCCAAGGCAGTCAGATAAAGAGAAAGCTTTTCTGCCTTTTATCGTCTTAATCAGTATCAATATAACATAATCCCTTATCTTTCATTAATAGTCTGTCAAATATGTGGAATTAGTTTTTACACAAATATCTCTTTAATCCACAGATTGACTACTTTCTTCCATTTTGCTGTGTACTCTGAGGGGTCAAAGGAAAGCTCTATAGTTACATTATTTCTCATAAAAGCCACTATTACTACCATGAAAAATAAGAGCCTATTTATACTTCTCTTTTTGCCATCATTTGTTCCTGTCAATTTCTTTATCTGCTTCTCATTTTCTTTTTTAAAATCACATATATGATATTTAGAACTTTCCTTAATACTTTTTCTTTAAAGAAGATATACATAGGCTTTTTACTGCATGCTTTATTTTTCATGCTTGAAACTATCATTTTAAACTTTCCTTAAGAGTACTTGATAATTTTTCTTCACTAACTAAAAAACAGTTATATAAATTATTGCAGCTAGTTTTGACGGATGGACAAATGCATATAAAATATAAATTTCTAATCAGAATATGATTTGTACTATATAAATCTATAGTTGCTTTAAAATATTCCTTAAAGTTTTTAACTTTTATTTCCTGGGTTTTCAAGATTTTTGTCTAAGTTTACATTTCTCAGATTGCATATGATATGTTTTTCAGGAGAAAAACATGGTATTATAAAAATTAGTAAGTAAATAACTTTGCCACTCCCATGGTAAGGAGATTGGTCCTCTTTATAGAACACATGAAAAATCCAGATAAAAATAAAAACTACAATAAAAATTTGTGAAACAAAAATCAAAAACAAAATGAATAAGGAAAAGTCAAAGGTTATTTTTATTCATAAATATTCTGAAAATAACTGAATGTGAACTCATCTAGAAAATTATTAGAATAAATGTGCTACCAAATTTCAAAAGTTGATTTATTTAAACTCAAACTAGAAAAAACATACAAGTCACCTGTTATACATGGTGAGCTTTAACTAAAGAAACAGAATGGGGGTCGGGGATTTAGCTCAGTGGTTCTGCCGGCCACCTGCCTTGCAAGAGCAAGGTTCTGAGTTCAATCCTTGGTACCAAAAAGAAGCGGAATGTCTGGAATGTTTGATGTGGGCTTTCCTTGCAATTATACACACCTTCATATTAAAATACTACTTTTAGAGATGTAAAGCCTTTTCTCAAAGAAATTAAAATTCTATTTTTTAAAAAATTTAAGGGAGGGCAGGGAGAAGGGGAAAAAATGAGAACCGAGACCTGCCATGTAAAGGTACAAAGTCCCAGTAATGAATGTAACTGTACTGTATACCTAGAATATACCAATAAACTCAATAAAAAGAAAAAAATTTATTGAGGAACATGTTTTTTATTAGGAATTAGTGGCATGTATCTTAAAGGCAACACTGAGGCCCTTGCTAGTACTGTAAATGAATAGAAAGCCATTTCCCTAGTGAAAAGAGCTCAAGGCTGATATTTTATTATAATGCAGGATGTGGTGCTCCACCAAGTGTATCAAAACTAAATGCCTCCCCTCTACTGTACTTCTGTTTATAATCTCAAGAGGGGAAATAGAAGCACCTTAGATTAACATATGGATAGTTCAATTGGTAACTTTTTGTAAATAGTTAATATAACCATATGTGGATAAAAATATCCTTGATAAGTAAGAAGCATCAATATTTTAGGATACTCATAACCAATCAAAACTATTGCATATTTTATGTAATTAAATAAAATAAAATTAATATTTTCCTCCTTAGATTGAATTTTCTTACCTGGTTGATATTAAACAATGCACATTTTATGAAAAATGAAAATTAATGTATTGAGTATTTAAGAGACAAGATGGTTCTTCCAAATTAAGGTTTAGTTTCTGTAGTTATTTAAACTTACTAGTTACTTTTCCAAATGTAATCTTTTAAATGATTATTCAAGCACTTCAGTAACATGAATTAATTCATCTTTTCTGTAGATATATTTATTATTTTAGATTTATTATTTCACTTGTAGTAGGCAATGAGAAGAAAGATACTATACTTTTTATCCCTTTGAATTGAAGTTTTCTGTATACAGAAACTGAAATTATTTTCTTGGTCTTTATCTGAGTTAGTTTTCTGATTGCTGAGACAAAATATCCAACACCCAAAGTTAAAGAAGGAAAGATTTCTTTTGGCTCACAATTTGTAGAGTTTTCAGTTCATCGGTGGCTGACTCCAAGGATGAGTGGCATGGCGTCCGAGGTAGGCAGAAGGCAGGAAGACAGCAAAACAGCAAACTATCCAGGAAGCAGCAAGCAACAACAGCAGCCTTTTTTCTTCCCCTCATGTTCTATCCAAGGTACACACCCTTAGCAGGCATAGCACTCACACCATGGTGAGCCTTCCCATTATCCACACTCAGAACTACTCTAAGCCAATCAGTGGACTAATTTAGTAATCACACACTCTTAAACCCAGCATTACACACTCTAGGACCAGCCACCTCTATAAAGCCCCTCCTATGAGCACAGGAGTCTTGGGGTGACATCTAGACATAAGCCATAGTTGTCCTGTTTAGAAAAGACATCATGAGGCCATTTTTTTGCCTTTGTAGTTTATCTTGAAGAGTTTATTTTCTGCCTGTGTCAATCAAGTGATTTTAATATTTCAGAAAAATATTTATTAGTTCATTGTTGCATTTACTCAATTTATTTTATACTTGTATGAATAGACAATATTTAATAAAATAACTCATAAGAAAATAGTGAATTTTAAAGATTTTATCATTAGTTAATTTTATATCTACTTAATTCAATTCAAACAAGGACTACTAAAGAGTAAACTTTAAAATGATCATTGAGTTATACATAAAATCCAATAAATCAACCCAAATTTGAGGGACATGTCTGATGAAATAGAATTTCCTTAGACATGAAAAATTTGATAAAACTTAAAATTGGTAATTAAATAGGTTTGACTATTGCTTGAGAGAATCCATAGGTTATTTTTGTGGCCATATTTAGTTTTGTCATCTCATTATAGTGGTACTTCAGGTTATGGACATAATTTGTTTTCAGATTTTGAGAAGAAGGCTACATTTATGTTTGTGTGGAAAGATGGTCATGATTGTGTTTGTCACCCAATGGAAAGTTTGTGACAGAAGCAAAATTTTGCCAGACATTTCTGTTGTGAACCGAATTATGTACAAAAGAAAGCATTCCCAAAACTATGACGTTACTGCATATTCAATTTGACTTAGAGTAAAATTGAATGTTTCTCCTTGGTACTTGATCTCTCTACTGACTTTTCCAACAAGGAAGAGGCAAAATCAAACTGCTTCTTTTAAAATTTTTATAAATAAAAAATACTTATTTAAAAACATTGAGTGCTCATAATAGCTAAATCTTGAAGCTAGCCTCTATAATCATCAACAGTTGAATGGAAAAAGAAAATGTGGTATGTACATGAAATGGAGCGCTACTCTACCACAAAGAGACCTTTGGAGAAAAATGGATGTATCTTGAGAATATGTTATGTGAAATAAACCAGACACAAACTTACACATCACATGATTTACTTCATATTAGAAACCCTAAATAGATCACTCCAGCACTGGGGAGGCAGCCTGGGCCCCCACCCCAGCAGCCATCGCTCCAGTGCCAGCTCCCCTGAACCCCCATAACTCCTCCCCCCCTGCTCATTTTCAGACCTCCTGGCTGTGCCAGTCTTTGGACCCACTCTGGAGAGGCAGAGGTGGTCATCAAGGGTATTTTTCTGAGTTCCCAACTTTGAACATCTTTAAAGAAAGGGTGTGGGAAACCTGTAGTAGAAGGGTGTACAATTCAACCATTCAGAAGGTTGGGGAACTCAATCTGGGCCTTGCAGCCCGAGGTCAGTCAGTGTCATGGGGTTCAGCCATCAGCTAACTGAGACCAGGTGTCTTATGTCCTCGTTCTGTCTGAGCCATTAAATGGTAAATATACTATATTGAAAGTTTGTTCAGTGCAGACATGTTCTGGACTGTTTCTTGATTTCAATTTAATTCAAATAATTTTAGGGTGATAGACTAGTGACTACTGCAGGTGGTCAGTTTCCAAGTTGTGCTTGATCTTAATGTGCTGCTGATTGTAACAGATGGGGTAAAGCATTGCTGTTGATTTGATGAGCTGTTTTCTCTGATGTTATGAAGATGAGAATGTCTGTGGGTCATTAGAGACACAGAAGCTAGGGTACAACTATATCAGGAAGATTTGGGTGATAATCCAGAGATTAAACCAAGGACAGTCCGACAACAAAAATAAAAATGAGAAAACAGTTAAGCAAGACACAAAGACAGACTTCCAGTTCACCAACGGCAAACAGTAGGGCAAATGAGGATAAAAGGGCGATAGTGAAACACCAAGACACCCTGAAATCAAAGCACAGGAAGTAACAAAATAGATCAATCAGGCTCTAGAAAAATTCAAAACAGAAATAATTTTCTAGATAACCATAGAGATAGTGAGCAAAATGGAAGTCGTGATTCGAGACTCTAGACCAGAAACTGACAAAAAAATAGATGAATCAGGACCATGATAGAAGCCATCAAGGCCCAGCATAAGAAAGAAATGGAAAAAATCAATGCCCAACATAGGAAAGAAATGGAATCCATAAAATAGATTCAAACAGATATACAGGAGATTAAACACTCCATTGAAAGTGTACACAACACAATAAAATAATGTGAAGACAGACTCTCTGATATAGAAGATAATATTGCAGTCAGTGACTGTGAAAAGAGAGGTCTCTTGAAAACAGTAAGAGATCATAAGAAATTGATCCAACAACTCCTAGATGATGCAAAGAAGAATAACATAAGACTGATAGGAATCCATGAAGTAGCAGGAGAAAATACAAATGACTTTAAAAAGCTGTTCACAGAATTAGTGACAGAAAACTTCCCAAACAGAGGGGAAGAATTTGACATTCAGATAACTGATGCATGTAGGACCCCAACTAGCTACAATAAAAAAAAAGTCTACACCTAGAAATATAATAATCAAGATCCCAGAAACCCAAACAGAAAAACAAAATACTACAAGCAGTAAGAGAAAAGAAACAAATCACATGCAAAGGAAAGCCCATCAGCATCACAGCAGACTTTTCAACACAAACCCTTGGGGCAAGGAGAGCCTGGAATGATATATATCAAGTCCTGAAAGAGAACAACCTCTAACCTAGACTGATGTATCCTGCAAAACTCTCTTTCCACATGGATGTAGAAGTAAGACACTTCCACGACAAAGAACACCTGAGAAACTACATGAATACCAGTCCAGCACTACAAGCAATTCTAAGCAAGATCCTAGAAAAAGACAATAAAGGCAACAACACCATGAGGCCCAACAGAGCAAATCAAATAGGCAAGGCAAGAAACTAAAAGGAGAAGGTAAAAAAGTAAAAAGAGTCAACAAAAGACCAAGAACATGTCAATAATAAGTCAGTACATATCAGTTATAACCATTAATGTCAGTGGCTTCAACTCATCAATCAAGGGAAATAGACTGGCAAAATGGAATAAGAAGCAAAACTAACAATATGTTGTATACAAGAAACACACCTAATGCAAAAAGAAGCCCATAGACTGAAAGTGAAAGGATAGAAAACAATTCTCCATGTGACAGGAGCCCAGAAAAAAACAGGGGTAGCAATCTTATTTGCAAACAAAGCAAATTTCAAACCCAAAGTGATTCTAGTATTATTGATGTAGAATGGTACTGTATCATACCTCTATGAATGTAAAATATCATGTACCTGCTTGATACATAGTAGTGACCATACCTTATCAGAGATATGTTTAATGATATTACTCTAGAATGTTCTCTTTCCAGATGATGATAAAGATGCTAATAAAAAAAAAAATGGTGTCCGGTACCACAACAGCAACAGAACTTTGCTGTTTTCTGGGTATTATTCTTTTCTTTTTTGTTTGTTTGTTTGTTTGTTTGAATGGTATGTGCTGGATGTCTATAATTTTGTTGAGATGACTGCAGAACCTGGAAAAGCTGTTGCTGCTATCGATGCATAACATACTGCTATTATTAGTCTTTTTATATAAATATAAATATAAATACACACACACACACACACACACACACATATATATATTGAATTTTGGGAAACTTTTACGGTGCTGTCAACTTTGGAAAAAGTTATCCCAATTTACTGTGTTGAGTTGGCATTTTACAGAAATGGACAGCCATATTGGTCTATAAATGATCATTTTTTATTTTTATTTTTTTATTTTTTTTCCATGTGTACATGGGTAACACATTGTACTAAATATGTAAGGTCATATCTACTTGGGTTTGATTTCAGAAACTAATAAATTATTCTCTAAATAATGAAAAAAAGAATAAGATAAGACTACAAGATCAAGAAGCAATTTAAATATGTTAAGGGACTATTTTCATCTCCAGAATTAAGGATTATTTTAATGTCACATCATTGCCTTTTCTCTTTTACTTTCCTTTTTCATTTTATTTTAGGATTCCCTATTTTCAATGTTCATACAGAGATTTCTTTAACTGAAATACCAAGTAGTTTCTCTGGTGTGATAAACTATAATAGTACACAGGATCCTAATGAGATAATTAATAATGTGAAATAGGAAGCAAAGGTCTAAAGGTGTAGGGAAAGTGGGAAGGGTGGGAGAAAGGTAATAAGGGAGAGGAAATAAAATGTGAGAAACTGACAAAATGTAAATAAATTGTAAATGGGGAGGGGAGGAGGGGGTAAAGGGAGGGCAGGAACAGGGGAAAAAATGATAATCAAGACCTATTATGTAAAGGTACAGGATCCCAATGATGAATATAACTGTATTGTATACCTAGATTGTACCAATAAACTCAACAAAATGAAAAAAAAAAGTCCTGAAAATGAAAAAAAAAAAAAAGAAAGAAACCCTCAATAGAAATAAACTGAGCAAAATAAAAGGTAGATAAGAGAAAAAAGAAAGATAGAACATTTGCAAGTGGTAAAAAGATTTAGAAAATGGAGGGAGAAGGGAGGGATGGAAAAGAAAGGAGAAGAAAGGGGATGAAAAAAAATTAAAATGTATTATGTACCTATTCCACCCACCCCACCATAAATGGAATTATCACACTCAGCAAACACATTCTAATAAAATTCAAATTTAAGAAAACCTCGAGAACTAATATTTTATTTTCTCATTAAAATGTGCACATATACAATTATTTCAGTATAAGACTAATTTCATCAATCTTTCCTTCTTTTTCTTATGGTAGAAATGAAGTACAGGTAGCAGTTTCTGTATGTTGTAGCAAATTGCTATACTCCTGTCTAAGGTTGGGTCAACTTGCAGTGTTTTATCTTCTGAGCCTTCCTTATTGTGAGGCATCTTTCTGAGACCTTCTTGTGTTTTTAGTGAGCTGCATCTACTTCCTCTAAGCACTTTTATCATTTCTGTTACAAACATGATCCTCATTTCTTTTAATAAGCTCATTTCACCTAAATTCCGTGTGTTGTGTATTTAGTGTCTGAAAGGTTCCAGAGTCAACATTCTGTGGAATTACATGTGAGTTTCCCTTTCAGCGTTATAAATTTGATTTTCCTTTTCTTTAACTTTTATCATCTTGTTGGCCTGGTCTCTATTTTAATTATTATTATTTTTTGTTCAATTACCCTTTTCTTGGGGTTATCATAAGTAGGTAATAAAGCTGCACAGCTACATGTCTGCTCTCTTAATGGACTGGATAAAAGATTCAGACTGACCCATGGCCACTGACTTGCAGGCACATAATTTTTGGAGATCATAAAGAACAGATTATTTTAAGGAATTATAGTCTTCAAATTTTTGTGTTTTATTAATATTATCAGAGTGCAGCTGTATTAATTAATTACACTCCAAAAATGGAGTGCTTCTAGTATAATAAAAATGGAAATGGGAAGAGAAAATTATTCTGCCCCATTTGTACAAATATATTGTGGACTTATTGGAACAATCCACTGGAAAATACAGTTGAAGAAAATGTTTCTTCCTAGTGAGAACAAAATTTTTGATAGGCAGAGGGTCTTTAGTGATGAGATAAGAGTAGTCCTTTGATATTTGGTTTATTTACACTTCTACTTCAAGATCCACTTATAAGAAGTACAAAAATGATGGGGGGTCATCAAGCCAATGAGTGGTCAGGAAACTTTTGAAAATAGTCTAGTGATGTGTGGACATCAAATATAGGAAAATACAAGGCAGGGGTTACAAAGCATGAAGCAACCAGGACAGCAAATGTTAACTCTGAAGTACATGGAAGCTAATGTCCACTTCAGGGGAAGACAAGTAAAGTAAAACACAGTACTCGATTCTGAAAGTCTATACAATTATTCTGTGACCTGGATTTCAGTGAAATTCTGTTTATTTATGTATTTTGTTTAATTTCTGTGGATAATATTGCCCTGCTAATACTTCTGATAATAGGAATGGTAGAAATAAATAATCCCCAAAGAAATGTGATCATTAGTAAAGGTAGTAATTACCTCACCAAAAAATTATACTTGTTATTCCAGGAGGCAGTTTTTTTCTTTGATAACGTCTATTATCCATTTCTGAAATTATAAAAAAATTAAATGTTTACTACCAAAACTGAAGTGGAAAAAATTAGAGTGGGTTATGCACAGTGTTTTCTTTGTATCTGTGGGTTCTACCTCCACACATTCAAGCAACTGTAGTTCAATAATGTTACAGAAATAAATTGCCTTTGAACAGAGTATGTACAGACATTTTCCTCATCATTGTTTCTAAGCAATGTAATGTACCAGACACTGACATAATAGCAAATGTTATATGTAACCTATGATGTCTGGTATCAAAGGAGGTACTGTGCGATATTATGTAAGTGAAATAAGCATCTGATTATGTTGGTATATATGCAGTATCCCATAACCAAGCCCACAAAGCTGCCAAAGAAAGACCTAGCTGAAGCTAAGTGGTTAATCTTCCATCTCAGAGTAGTTGTAATCACCTGTGTTATTTTAGACTTTCAATGATTAGATTTTTTCACATAACTGGATTTATGACAGTTGAAGAAACTATCAGCTAAAGACAAAAGTTAAAGAAAGCAGTTGTTGATTCATCTACATTCTAAAGAAAACCACAATAACTGGGTCTGTCCAATACTGCTTAGCAAATAAAATCAATATTCATGAACTTATGCAAGTTGACTGGAGAAGAGGAGGCAAGCAACTACATTGGAAAAAAGAACTTTTCTTCTTTAATCTTAGAGATGGCTGTGACTTTTCAGATTCATCAAAGAGAGGGAAATGTCTTTTCTTATTTATTTATTTATTTATTTATTTATTTATTTATTTATTTATTTATTTATTTATTTTTTGGTTGGTACTGGGTTTCGAACTTGGGCCCTTGTGCTTTCGAGGCAGGTGCCAGAACTACGGAGCCAAATCCCTGGCCCTGGCTTTTCTTATTGATTCGAAGAGAAGCTGGCTACAAAGAAACCACTAAAAATTAGTATATTGAGAAATTCAGGTTAAAATATCATTCGATGGTTGGATTTCTAATGAGCTTCACAGTATGAGGGAAAATAGGTCTCAGAGGATCATGATGTTTATATGTGGATTTGAGAAAAGGTCCTAAACAGACACTAGTGGCTGTTTCTGTCTAAGAGGTAAGGTGGAAAGAAATGACTCATGAGGTCTTTTCCTGGCCTGGGCTCTGCAGCCTGGCGCCTCTCCCAGGTGAGTTCAGCCTCCTCGGCTCAGTGACAGTTGGACACCCAAGGCCAGAGCCAAGACATCAGCCTCACTGCAGTGTCCTCAGTCCACATGGTCCTCTCATCTGTCATGACTGTGCACATCCATCTCTCAGTTCGTCTTCTCATACCCTCCCTAAGATGCTCTAACTTTTTGAACCGATTTATACCACTTCTCTACCTACAAAAACTGGGTCCTTCTGCTTACTTATGCCTATATTGGCTATGGATACGTTTTGAGTAATATGACAATTGAATCCCGGAGTCCTTTCATACTTAGTTAAGAATTAACTCTCATATATTTGTTGAGTGTATTTCTTGGAGCAAAATCATTTTTTTTAGAGCTACTTACTCCTTTTCATTATGTCAACTTCTAACTAATATGTATATGGAATTTAATGAGCTTTAAATGTCACATGTGATACATTGCTTAAAGCATGCTATTTAACTGTTTATTTTTATTGTTTGCATATTTTAAGCTGATATTATTTATTGTGTAGACACATTTGTCTTTTTAGATTTGTGACATGCTTAAAAACTATGTTCTCAAATCAAATTTATGAAGGCTGTTTTGTCTGAATTGGAGTAAAATGTGATTAAACCTAACACCAAGATACAAGTCTGATAACATGATTATTATTATGTTCATGTGTGTATGTAATAAGTTTTCCGACATTGTTTGTAATACAAAACTAACTTGCAATGATACCAAATTTAACTTCATAAAGTCTCATATGTTGGATGAATTTATTTTAGATAATTTAATTGTATGAAATAATTTATTTTTCACTTTGTATTATAATGTTTCAATTGCTATAGACTTATATCATGATTTATTATCTAGTAGTATACCCTTTTTTAATCCTTTTTTTTGTATTTTCACAATTATGTGAATTTACTTTTCACTTAATTTACCAGATAAAATTTAGAATCATTTTGTTAACTGTTGCCTCGTCAAAACCATGCATATGTTTATTTTGTTCCCCTGGTTTATACATAGTGACTGATAAAATTTATAATTTTATAATCTTGAGTTATAATTTGAAAGGATATATTATGCGAAAATATTTATTCAGTTCCTTTATGATTCCAACTATTATGCCTTTATAAAGGTCACATTTTTTCTTAATTCATATCCATTTTAAAACCACATAGAGGAAACTTGGCTATATAGATAAATAGCCATGTGCACACTCATAGTTATTTATCCTAAATAAGTAAAATTAAAATGTGTCTTTGACAAGAAAACAATAGTGTTGAACATAGTGTATGTGTCCTTTAAAGAATAAATGAGAACTCAGGACAAAATAAACATGACTCACCAAAGTAGAGACATTTTTAAATGCAGAAAATACATTCGCAGAATAATTAGATTTATTAATTAGATTACAAAAGCAGTCTACCTCAAATATAATCTAAAAAGTGCAAATTAAATTAAATATAAAATACATATCTCAGAGAATTTGAAAAGAAAATATTAATAGTATTTGGTGGTAAATAATTATCATTTTATTATAAAAACTTTCTTTTCAAATGCAAGTTAATTTTCAATTATAATAGTTTGGTTAAAATAATTATAGTTTTTCTTTCTGATCAGACATTTTGTGGCCTTCAATAGGTGTGACTTTAATTGACAGGCTTAGGATTTTGTCTGCCCAGCTTAACATTCTCACTTTCAAACTTATTGTGAGTAGTAGGTGTGTTCATATCTTGTGTGTGACTCAGCCCCATAATTAATAAAACAGAAAATAAATGCCAAATGATTTTCTTATTTTATGCCCATGGCTTTTTAAGGATTACAAAAAGAATGCTCTTGAATATTTTGTATGTCCATATTTGAATATCTAATTCTTTTCAATAAATAATGACTGCAATTCTTCACATCGTGATGGAACCAAATATAAATCACTACTGCAAATGACAATTCTTGGGAGCATAAAGTAAGATGAAACTGTGTGTTCTTTTACTCACACAATTCCTTGTAGAATTTGCTCAAGTTAACTTGCAGATGAAAGACAGAAGGAGCAAAATTGAAGCAATGGGCAACGAATTTTTCAGAGGTTGTAATCAGCACTCACCTAAATATAGTGGAGCTCAAGTAGTATGAAGAAAAGTGAAAATCTCTTCCAAACCTGTCTGTCCACTTGAATGGTCAGCATAAAGAAAATACTAATGATTGGGTATATAAAGTCTGATAATTGCCTTTCTAAAACTTGTACAGCTTTAAATACGATTTTGAATTATTTCTCAAGATGACAATTAGTATGTGCTCTATTTAAAATGCACACCCTGGTAATGTTTCTTTTTAGATTATTTGCAGTGGTTTTTTTCTATGTAGCTTTTTCAAGTAAAGTGCTGACTACCTAATATTTGTTTTAGCTCTTTCCTTTCTTTAATCCATGTACTCATTCTTTTGTTGCAAAATGAATTTAATATATTTTATTGAAGCCATATATTGCATTTTTATTTTCATTAAGTTTACTGATACGTTCAAAACGAACACCACTGTTACACTCATCATCGGGACCCTGCACCTTTACATGATGTGTCCTGGTGCTTATGTTTCCCCTTCCCCTTCCTCCCTTCACTCCCTTCATCCTTTCCTATTTACAAAGACTTTGTTTCCATTTTATCATTTCTTTCACATCTTTCTTTTCTCTTATTAACTTTTGTATGGTATCATAGTCTATACTGATGAATGTCAAATTTTACAAAGGAACCACTTAAGAAATAAGATCCTTTTGATTTTAGAGAATTCTACATTTAGAGATAGGATATTTTCCTGTGATGCAGCCATCTGTTTTTTAGTTTAATTATTTAATTTTATCCTTGCCAACCCACTGAACAAAATAGTTCAAAATAAAAGTAAGATCAAAATTATGAGATCTGTACCAAAAAAGACAATGATTTCAAATAATGTGTTTAGAAAAAAAATTGAAATTCATATTCTAGTAATGTGTACATATGCATTGTGTATGTATCCATTATATACAGTGCAAATAAGATCGAATTGTATAATTGACAATGTGAAATAGGAAGAAAAGGGCTAAAGGAGTAGAAGTGGGAAGGGAAGGGGAAAGAAATAAGGGAAAAGAAAAAATATAAGAAAAGAAAAAAATGAAAACAAAGTCTCTATAAGTAGGAGAGGGGGAGGGCGTGAAGGGAAGGCAGGGGTTTGGGGAAAAAATAAGAACCAAGATCTGTTATGTAAAGGTACAAGATCCCAATGATGAATGTAAATGTACTGTATACTTAAAAAGTACCAATAAACTCAGTGCGGAAAAATAAAATAAAATAAAAAATAGGACTAAATTCATTTTACATTAATGACTGTTGTTTCACTATGATAAAACATTTATTCTAAACTTCTTACTGCTCAATGAATTGAAACTTCAAATCACACATGTCTTTGAGACAGGGCTTCACTATTATTTACCACCATTATGAGAAAGAAAATTGAAATTCACAGAAATGTAGGTGTAATGTCACTCAGGCAGTACATGGCAAATCCCAGAAAGCTTTAGTCAAGAATGTAATTCATTATTGTTATAACTACTGTTTCTTTCTTTTATCTAAGAAATTAAAATCCTTAAAATCGGATGCATACAGAATAAGCTCTCAAGAAGTAATAACACCAATACTTATTGAGAACTTTTAGTACTAGAATGTTTAAACAAGCTGCATTAACTTAATTTTACAAATTAAATATTTTAATGTTTATTATGCTTAAGTACATATTTTTAAGTTTCCATTTTGGAGACACATTTTTTTTTTTTTTGGTTTTTTGAGACAGAGTCACTCTATGTAGTTGAGACTGACCTGGAAATCACTATATAGCTCAGGTTACTCTCAAACTCACAGCGATCCTCCTGCCTCAGCCTCCCCAGTGCTGGGATTACAGGCGTGCACCACAACGCCCAGCTTTTTGAGACAAGACACTTTTGATTGAGTTAATTTAAACCAGCAACCTAAATTCACAAAATTTGCAAGCAGCAATGCTAGAAGTATTCTATGAATTTATTTACAACTTGGTAACAGATCTATTAAGGTATAATTGATAATATAATGCACAACAAATATTGATACACACATTTTGCTAAGTTTAGTCAAATAGAAACACTGATTTTTATCACCACAATGAAGGCAATGATCCCAAACCTTCAGGTTGTGTTCATTGAGTGTGTGTGTGAAGAATAGAAAATCTTAAGTTTATTTTACTGTATCATAAACTGTATAAGAAATATCTAAACTTTACTTTTTTTATAACTGAAACTTTTTGCCAATTAAACAGCAGTTATGAAGACTTTCTTCTTAACAAATATGTCTGATTTCTTTAAAGTTCTTTATATAACCAAGATAAAAAAGTATTTGTAGACAGGGAGGTGTGGAGGAGGTGAAGGAAGGGCAGGGGATTGGGGGAAAAATAAGAAGTAAGATGGATCATGTAAAAGTAAAAATTTCCAATGATAAATGTCATTACACTGTATACCCTAAATATACCAATAAAATTATCTAAAAAAAACCCACCAGTATGTCTGTGAAGAGAGGTATTATTTATTTACCATTCAAATTCTTTTTTTTTTTTGTCTCTCTCTCTCATTGAGTTTATTGGTCCATTTTAGGTGTACAGTACAGTTACATTTATCATTCAGATCTTGTACCTTTACATGACAGGTCTTGGTTCTCATTTTTTCCCCTTGTCCCTACCACTTACATTCTTAAAGCTGTGCAAAAATAGTAAAATTAATCTTAAAACACAAGCAATAACTTACCAACTACAAGCCTTCATAAATGTTGCATAAATTCTATTTTTTGTTGTTTTTTTGGTTTATTTTGAGACAGGGCCTCATTATGTAGTTAAGGCTGTCCTGGAGCTCACTGTGTAGCCCAGGCTGTCTCGAGCTCACAGAGATCGTCCTGCCTCAGCCTTCTGAGTGCTGGGATTACAGGCATGCATCACCACAGCATAAATTCTTAAGATAAACATTAATAGTGGGTTATTGCCAAGAAAACAAAACCTGTATGCAAATGCCAGTTTTTTTGCAAACACACAGGTACCATATCATAAGTGTAACATCTAAGTATTTGAGAAGTACATGCAAACACACAATTGTTATTTTATACCCAGGTACTATAAAAACACTAATGTTTTTATCATTGATATAGATGAATATTTATCTGCCTTATTGCTTAGTTTTGACCACTTAACCTTTTTCTTTCAAAAGACTTTAGGTTCTCCTTCTTCATCTTTGGATTCTGATCTTATAATGTTTAAAATAAATCAGCAGCCATGAATAATGTTTTGTGACTATAAACATATTATCTTTGAGCACCATGCTGCACTTTTTTAAGTAAGTATAATCAAACACTATTTTTTTAATAAACCTCACCTTTTATTTCTATTTTTGATGTCAATAACTAAAAATACTCATAACTATGAAAATGCTTAAAATTTGCTTAAAAAGTAATTTAAACCTAAATCATAAAACTAAAAGTAATAACTTTATTTCCCATTGTTTTACATCACTGAAGGTCCTTATGGTTTATATATATATACTTTTTTTTTAATTAGGGGTTTTGTTAATTTCATGGACTTTAATATTTTTTAAACAAGTATATATAATCATGACATAAATTTCCTAAAGGCTAAAAAGTAAATATCAAGATTTTTCTCAATAATAAAATCGGGCAATGATTTTTATTTTTAAATAACTGTATGATAGTCATTACACAAATCAGTTCCACAAAGCAAATGTAAAAATTACAAAATATGAGTTTCAATTATCTTTATTGCCTTTTTCCAAGTAGAAGATCACACTTTGTGAATGTTTTGAACTGTGTATGAGAAAATAGTAAAATATAAACTAAAGATAAAATATGCACTCTAAAAATAATTTAAATACGTTTGTGTTTTGTTGTTGAATATATCGTTCAATTTATTTCTAGCACTATCAAGTATTAGAAGATGTTACATAAGAAAGATTTATGTAGTTATGTGATTTAAGTTTTAGCACATTTAATCGAAATATTTTGCTAATTTCTCTATTATAAAATGATTACAATTTTTTGAACTGAAAAATATTTTTAAAATCATGATAACTTTCAGAAATAAATTTTTCTGTGTGTCATATTACTTTAAAGAAATTAGAGGAAAGTACAACTCTGGATAGAAAAGTCTATAGTATTTACAAGATTATGTATGTTTTCATAAAATAAATAGTTATAGTAAAAAATTATCCAGAACCTTTTAATTCTATTTTGAAATTTATATGTTTTGGAAATGTGATTTTTCTTCCTGTGGAAAAGGAAATGCAGTTAAATATATCCAAAGTACTTTACCCTCACAGACCTGCTGCTGTGGAAAATATTTTAGAGAACCTCATCAGTATTTCGTCCTGTGAAAAGGCCAAAAATTATTCATTTACATAATTTTTCTACGTTGTTGCCCTAAGCAAATCTATATTATAATGTCTCACATCTGTGAGTTTTGTTGAAAGCACTTTGAAATTCCATTTCAACACTGTAAATTTGTTGACCTTGAGAATATAACAGAAAAATTCTATTTTAGCAAGATGAAAAGTTAATAGTCCTCCTATTCCATTTAGACTAACCCCAAGAAGCTCTAATTTTACTTTATTCTACTTTTTTATCTATATATCTTAAAAAGCAAATTTTCACCTGGCTATAAAGGCTATTTTTCTTTTACTTTCAAACACATCTCGGATGATTATGTTTATCAATTCTCTACCGTGTTTATTACTTTGAATTGTCCACTGTGATGTTTCATGCATTTGTATTTGTTTATGAACTGCAAAATACTTTCAGAGCATGTGAAACCACATTATTATGTCTAAATTGAGAAACATTTAAAATAATTGGGAACCGCATTTGCCTAGAATTTTGGATTGAAATATAAATGCAGCACATTTTGCTTATGCATTTTATGCTTACAAAGAGAAAATGTCCAAGGTGTTTATATTAAAATTTAAGTTAAAGGCGGGGTGTGGTGGTGCATGCCTGTAATCCCAGCATTCGGGAGGCTGAGGCAGGAGGATTGTTGTGAGTTGGAGACCAGCCTGGGCTACATAGTGAGTTCCAGATCAGTCTCAACTACGTAGTGAGACCCTGTCTCAAAAAAAAAAAAAAAAAAGTTAAAAATCTCTTCTATGTTATATGCAGAAGAAAATTAGGAAGATGACAAATTACAAGTCATAAAGGAAAGAAAAAGAAAGCAAATATGAGAACAAAAATATATTTTGGAATATAAATACAAATCCAACACTCAAGCCACAGTATATAATAAAGTGATAATGATACTCTAATAGTATTTACAAATTCTGTTAAATGTGTTTTGCTTTGTGTTTAGAAATTTGGATTCTTAAAATAACAATGTCTATATCATGGAAAAAGCAATATGGTAATTGAGTAGGAACCTGAGAATCAATTTAAATATTTGAATAAAACAGGATTTTTTCCTTCCTTCAATTTATTAGCTGTGTATTCAAAGGAAAAAACATGGTACAAGTTAGAAAATATTTTCAGACAAAAGTCTTGATCACATCCAGAGAAGGTGTCACTGATGTGCCTTTCCTTCCAGTCATGCCAGCAATAAAGTTAGAAAAAGCTCACAGAAAATGGTACAGACAGAAGCAATAAAAAAAAAAAATTGTGTGAAATCAAAGCTGTTACTAGGCCTGGTATGCAGTAGAGATCCAACAGCATACCATCTGATGTACCTAAAGTAAAGGGAAATGTGGATGGAGTGATGAGTAAGAAGTTTATAAAAACCAATCTTAATAGGAATATGCATAGGCATATTGGCTCAGTTTTTAATTTTCTTCCCTCTCCCCATTGTTTTATGTACAAGTCCTTGTGAATGCATTTTCCATTTGGTTTACCTTACCAGAGTATAAAGACATTATACGAGGTAGAGAAAAAGTTATCCAAATATTCTCAAATGAATGAAATAGATCGCTGCACATTATAGCTTTGTAAAGTTGGGCATAAATTTGAGTGTTGTGGTTTGGCTGGTGGAGTTTTGAAGTAAACAAATGCAAAAACTGATGTATGAATGTTGGACAAAGAATGAAATATTGCAGATATTATATTTTACCATTTCACTTCCATTTCATCCCCAGCCCCTTATGTTCCAGACCTGATTTCCTATTAGGACAACCAGACTACACAATAATATCAGTGAGAATGCTGGTGAAGTTACTTCTATCCAGGCTGGCACAGAACCCACATCAGGCCTCATAAATGGCTTCTTGCTGCCTTTATGGAAAATAGTGCTAGAATTAACAAGAGTCAGACTTGTTCCACTAAAGCCACTGTGTCCTTAAGGGAAGTTTGCTTGACCTGCTCTCTTCCATGTCACTTTTTTCACTCTGCAGAGCTTTGGCACCATAAGCTCCTAAAGCCATCATTTCTAACCTCGATTAATCAAAGAAATTGTCTCCTTTGGAAATTCACCAAGTAATAAAATATTTGAGGTTGTATTTTTCCTTTTGTTGTCATTAGAATTATAATCTTTCCTTAATATAACAAATCCTTAAAAGTGATAATTTTCTAGGAAATAAAGTATTCTATTTCTCATGATATGAGGAATAACAGGTGCTTTTATATTTTTCGTTTTTTTTTTTTTTTTTAACTTTAGGTCATTCACCTTCTTTATTTTAAGTTTTCTAGTTAAAATCTTAATTGCACATAAGTAGACACTCTTACTTTTTTCTAAACTTTAATTAGCAAGTGCCCATAATCAGCTTTGCTAAATCTGAAGTTACTTTTAAAAGTTTTTTAATGCTAGCATTTCTTGCAAGTCCAACATTTAAAAATAATTTTAGATTAAACTGATACATCTGAAATGGTGTCATCTGACTAAAAATGGTGATAAATGAGGCTAATCCCTTAAGAAAACACAAGGCAATCATTCTTTCCATGTTTTTTCAGTGTGAAGACTCCAATTTGGTTTCAGCATTGAAGTGCATGTTCCAGGCACATCATTATAACTGAGTTCTTTTTTCTCAATCATTGGTCTAGAGCAGGTTTATGAACATTTCTGGCCAATGACCCTAAAAATGCAGGAGAAATTTTTATTCTCTGACTCAAAAAAAGGAGAACAGGAGGAATATCAGGCTGCACTATCTCCTTATTTTTCTGCTTTTGGTCATTTTGCAATGAGTAGTGAAAGAGATCTTCTTCAGCTTCAACGAGAAGATACGAACTGAAGACAGGAATAGCCCAGGAAGACAAGAACTGGTTGAACTCAAACTAATGTTTTGAAACAACTGAATGAATTTGTATCTGCCTAGATACAGATTACTAAACAAACTTTTGCACTTGGTTGTACAAACTGGCACTGCCCAAACTTTAGACAACCTCTTCTTAGCAAGATATATGTGTGACTGTTGACAAGGTGGCGATATGATGGAAACGTTTTACAAAGTGTTGTGCTTGTAGCACACATACATGCTAAGCCAAATGTATGTGATGATAAATACACTCATTGTCAATTAGATAAATCTTAAATTTTAAGCAAAAATACCCCAATTCAAAATAGCTGAAAAATAATTACGTAATGATTAGGACTTGCATGTCATGAGCCTTTATGAGCAAATAATATCATCAATAATTACAGAGGAAATGTTAAAACAATAACACACCATTACATACTTTGAAGAAGACTTAAAAGCAGAAAGCTGACAGCATGAACTACTGGGAAAAAGGTGGAGAATCTGGGACTTTTGTCCTTTGATTGCAGGTACAGCCACTTTGGAAGATAATTTGTTAGTTTCTGGCAAAACTGAACTTGTATCATAGAATCCAGAAATCATGCTCTTTATTTAGTCTTACTCAAATATGTTGCAAATTTACATGTACACAAAAACACGGAAATATTTGGAGTTTTTATTTATAATTTCCAGAATTTATGAGCAAGATATCTTTCAATAGTTGACGATAAATAGCTGGGTATACCCAAAAAGTACAATACGATTCACTTAGAAAAATCCGAAAGAAACTTACCTTGAAATGTCTGTATAACCCCAATCATATGATACTCTGACAAACACAAAACTATGGACACAGTAAAAGAATCAGTGGTTGCAAAGGTTAAGATGAAGGGGAAAATGAATACATACAACATGGAGGATTCTCAGAGTAAGACACTGTAATGGTAGACATGTGTAACTATAAATTAGTCCAAAGTTACAGGATACACCGTACCAAAAGGACATGAATGTAAACTAAGGACTCTAAGGGATGTTGATAACTCAACAGCAGTTTATCAATTAAAACAAAGTAGGAAAAGTCAGTGATATCAATAACAGAAGATATACATGTTTGTGCAAAGGAAGTATATTTTTTGCCTCTTGATAATATTAAGTTTAGAGTTATTTGATCAACTTTTGCTATCATTTTAAATTGGTAATTTTTAATTTAAATCATTATTCTGTATATTAGGAAGTACCTACGTGGTTATGCATTAGTCCAAAATAATATCAGTGTTTCTAAGAACTTTATTCTAGCTACAGTCTTTATGCAAAAAATTGTAAGTTCTATTCCAAAAGAATATGAGGTTAAACAAAATTGAAAATGAAAATAAATGTAGAAATGATAAACTGCTATGTAAAATGTAATAAAAATATGAAGAAAAGCCATACTTCCTGATTTAATGAAAATTTTATATGAATTTAGGAAAAAGGCAATCTTTCAGTATGCTTTCAACTGCGACCACTATATTTCCTAGTTCAACTTTAGAATGAAAATTCTGTTTGGAGTGTTTCTGAAAGAAATCACCCTTATAATTGGTGGCAAATATGGCTTAGCTTTCAGCACCAATGAAATGTTTTACTTTAAAGCACTTTTAGAAGTCCAAAAATATTGCTGATAATTATACCAGCTTTCAATTAAAATAATATGGAAAATAGAATTTTTAAAAACTGTCATGCTGTTAAAAAGTATGTGCTTTTGCCTAGTCTACTTTAGTTAAGTAGAAACAAGTTGTGGAGCTTGTAATCAAGAGTACACTGTATGAAAGATATTTGAACAGCTGGATTATTGTTTTACTTGGGTTCTACTTTTTGCCACCAAGAGAAATTAAATACAGACATGATAGCCTTCATCAAAACACTTCTATTTCTCTCAGAGTATTTTATCTCCCCTAGAGTGAAATATTTAGGTGTTATAACAGAATCAATGCAAGGGTAATTAATACATCTTGCAATGAAAGAGAAATAAAATGTACTTAATTTTCTTTATTGTGAATTAGCAAGGATTTACAGCATAGTTTTTCAGCTTGAGCACTACTGATATTTGGGGCCAGATAAGTCTTCATGTGAAGAACTCTCTCTCTCACATTAAAAGAAGTGTAACAGGAAAGTAGTAAATTTCATCCTCTACCAGGCCAAATCAAAGGTTTGTCTAGATATTGCCAAAAGTCACTCGCTGTTGAGGCAGTACATCAACCCTAAACTAAGAGCCACTGGGCTAGATTCTTAGGAAACAAATAAAGTAAATGATTTGACTCCAGGAGCTAAATATAAACTACTACTACAACTACTCTACTACTAATACTAATAACTGTAAGAAAAATGGCTAACTCTGTACAAAGCAAGCTCATTTTATGAAGTTGAAGAATGAAATCGTTGCTGAAAAGGAGGAAGTTAGGAGGGTGTTTATTGGAAGTAAAAAGAAGAAGATAGCTCCAGGACAGGTCTTTGAAAGTTGGCTTCCATGAGGCCCCTTGGTTCAGAACTTTTTATACCTTAGCAGAGTACAGGAAGCTGTTCTGTTGTTTAGTGGCCCCTGTCACAGGCTGGTTTGTGGGTTTAAAATGACAAATTGGCACTCAGGTTCTCTACACCAGTTACTCAGCTTGCAGAATTTAAAGGAAAATCAGCTCTTTGTCATTTTTAATTTTCTAGAAATTCATCCCTGAGTGTAGACAGAGGTTGCTGCAATTCACCCTGGAGGTCGGGAGGAATTGTTAGCTAACTGAATGCATTTTGCCTTAGAACTTGCTTTCCTCAGAGTTTGGGTTCCTAACTCGATTTGTATGGCTTGAATTTGTTCTTATATCTGTATCTGGCCTATTTTCTTTGTAATAAGCAACCTCTTTCTTAGACCCTGTCCCTTTCTGGCTGCCTAATTATAAGTTAGCTAACCTGTCTTTTACAAGATAATACTTTCCTCTGAGGACTGAAGGACAGATTGGGTCAGAGAAATAAGGGAAGATAAGGGGTCAAAATGAATTAGCTGTAGAAAGGTGACTGATATCGCCTCATTACCAGACAGGGTCTAAGGAGGTCCCGCGATGTGAAGACAGGGAGCCCTGACTCACTCCACCCACAGTTCAGGTTGCAGGTTTGTTGGTTTTCAACACAGAAAAAGAATTTTCAGGGTATGTCAATAAGAGGCATGAATAACTATAAGTAGTTTACGGTAAGCAGATGGCTGAGTCGTTTGAGGTAAAGCGGTGGGCACAGTCAATAATGATGGCATCCTGCTTTCTCAGTGCTATCTGATATGGATAGTGCTGCGGAATACTCTTTGATGTGGGACTTGGTAATCGGGGGCCGGATACCTGCAAAAATGTCAATGCTGTTACTGTAGGAGTTAAATGTATACTAAGGATCCCAAGGTTAGTGATGGCAGACTGCCTGTCTAGGAAAGTAGAAACCTGACTTCACAAAGAGTTTTCGATCAGCATAGAAAAAGGAATAAAGCGCTGTTTGTCCCCTAGGCTGTCTCCTTTTCTGTCTTTAAAAGCCGGTGCTCTCCGGGGTCTCTGTCTCCCTCAAGAGAAGACCAACGACAGACACCCATCACAGGAAACAGAGCTGTAGTGGGGCAGATCCATTTTAGGAGTGAGGGGATGGTCTAGCATCCGTGTAAAAGGATCATTACAGGTAAAAGTGGATGGTGAGGGTCCCTTCATGGGAGAAATGGAGCAGTTCAGATGCCCAATTTATAGATAAAAGGAATTCCGTTTCTAAGGACCTTAGGAATTTTTGACCGGGTTTGTGACCTAAATCTGTACTTGTTATTAAATGTAACTGTACTGTATCCCTAAATGTACCAATAAACTCAATAAAAAAAATACATTTTAAAAATTACAAATTTTCTTATTTCTTTTTTACCTGTCTTATATTTCCTATCCTGCCTCAACCTCATCTCTTTCTTGGATTATTTCAATTTCCTCATACATGATCTGTCTATTTCCACTTTTCTTCTTGCATATCTTATTTCCAACAAAGCTGCCAGGGTGATCCTGTCAATGCAAAGCCTGCTAATACTGAAACTCTCCGCCATTCATTTCCTAACTTACTCAAGGCAAACAAAAATTCTGTAAAACTGAAAGTACGTGAGATGTTTCTACCAATAAGAATTCTGGGATCCTGCCTTCTAGCAAACTCTTGCTTTCTTGGACTTCTGAGATTTTCTATCAATACATGAACAAGATTTCATTTAAGACATCTGCATCCTTCCCCATTTCCTGATATCTCTTCCCCTGGATGAGCATGTAGCTCGCTAATCTTTTTATTTTGATTGAAATATTCTGCTTTGCTTACCATCAATTTGACTGATCTTAGTTTATTGCTATAGCACTTAACACCTTCAAAAATGTTAGATATAATATATTTTTTTATATGTTCTGCAAAATTATTTTCATGTCAACATGTACTTTCTTTGTTTCACTACCACACTGCTCCAAGCAAGACAGGCTTGGACAAACACCGGTTCCCTATATACCTATGTTAAATCTAATATGGAACTAAAATAAATATTTCCTCTTCACTGTAAAAATAAGACAATCAAATTCTATGAAGTATAATTATGAAGAAAAGAAAGAATAGAGTAATTTTGAAAATAAAATAAACTGTAAGTTGCATGAGTATCATTTAAATTCAATTACTAGGAAGTTTACTGAATGACACTTGCATCAAGGCACTTAGGGATTTTATGCTGTGACTCGAGTAATATGTATCATTTAAGTCGGAGAAAATGGCTATGATTGTTAAATTTTTGTGTCAGGGTGTGAATGGTCATAGAGTGCACAGATTATTCATGACTTACAAAGTATTTGTGAGAATGCTTCCATAAGATTAGCATTTGAATCCATCCTGCAATAATCCACCCCACCAGCACTCAGGGGCCTCATAAAAATGCTGAGGTCCAAAATCATACAAATTTATTCCTTACCAGTTAAGATGAGACATCCCATCTTTCCTCCATACATTCATCTGAGATTTCCTGGATTCCCAGAGTTTTGGACTTGCTCTCTCACTGCATTTCCTGCTGTCCAGCTTGCAGAATTAATCTTGTAGATCTACTTCTCTGCTTCCACACTTTTGTGGTCAGATTCCTCTTAATAAATCAATTCCTTTTAGCAACCCGGTAAGAAGAGTGAATTTTTCTGAAGTTCACATAGCTACTACAAGCCACTGAATCAAATCTATCACTAATACAGACATAGAGTTTAGGCACTCCACCTTTCGAGTTTCTTGAACTGTTGCTTTTTAATTACTTTAGTATTACTATTAAAAGTACTCAGTTTTACCACCTGTAAAACATTTTTATATGTTTTACTATTGCTAAAGTAGGGAAATATTTCTAAGTTGATTGTAAGGTACAATTGTAGTTAATCATGTAACAAATCATGATTAAATAATGGCAAATCTTTCCTTTGAAATTTTTACATGAAGAATAGATTGACATTTGAGTATTAGAGAAGATGAAACTAAGGGAAGTCTCTGTATGACCTCTTTTTTTTCTGTTCTAAGAATTGAAATTCAATTCTTCCCTATTAACTAACTGTATCTTTCCTATTTTGAGACAGAGACTAAATTGCTAAATTGCCCAGGTTGTGTTAAAAGTTGTGATTCTCTTTTTTTTTTTTTTTTTTTTTTTTTTTTTTTTTTTTTTTTTTTTTTTTTTTTTTTTTTTTTTTGCCAATTTTTATTTCTTTTTTACTTGGGTCAGTTTTCAAGGTAAGACTTTACATCTATTTTTGGCAAATATGTATCATTAAAGTTTTCACTACTTTCTGAGCAATGTAATCCATATTTAATGTCACATATTTTGATATCTCAGAGCTAATGTGTGGAGGAGCTGTATGTTAACCAATCGGCACTTCGACTGTCATAAAATTTGTCCTTAAACTATGTTTTTGTATGAAAGCGTAGTACATGTACAAGGTTGGAATTAATTGTTATTGTCACATAAAACATGACTCAAAGTATGGTCACATGTCAAATTCTTACAAATGATGACTATTAATTTTCCAATTTTTTGCCCCCAGAGAAAAGAACATCATGTACAATTTTACAATTTCACTATTTTGAGACATTTGCCTTTTAAGAGATAAATAATTTATTTCCAGCATAAAACATGTAATATTTCAACATATAATCCTGATAAATTATAATTAAATTAGTTATAAATTCATGATCTTTTTCTTTCTATCCAACATCACTGTGACACAATCATAAGAATTGCATTTTCAAGTCAGTCTCTAGTCACAGAAATTCTAGAGAATTTCTAAAATTTTCAAGTGATTCTGAGGCTGTTACCCCAAAATAGTTTTAACTCTCTTTATTTTGAAATCTATGATTCCATGCAAAGTTCTATTTCTTTTTCTCCATAAATTTATGTTTATATTTATTCATGAATTTTCTTTCTGTCATAAAAGTGTTAATAGATTAATTCATGCAATACATATGAACTTATAAGCAATTACATGTATTGTACTTCAATCCCAACAAATATTAATCCATTAAAATTTTTGAAAGTACATTTATAGAAAATTTAAAACCAGCTTGGAAATTTTTGAAATTTATCATACTCCTGGCTTTTTATGAGTAAAGCCACAAATTTATCAACATTGCAACATAGAAAGAGTAAAATAAATAAATATAATTGAAACTGATCATCTTTGTTAGCCTTTAGTTTCCTAATATAGATACAGTTATTCTTACTAAAATTATTTAGATTTTTATCATTCTAATTTTCATGGTTTTGACTTAAAATATTGAAGTAGATAATTCAAGAAGAAAGTATTTAATGCAATCAACATGAAAGTTGGTAACATATTTTTGTTTTATTTGATAGTGATCTGCAATAAAGCAGGTTAAGCAAAATCTGTGTAAAAACAAGTGTAAGGATGTATGCCTCCATAAATGTGATGAATTAACAAAATTTGAAATAGGTGATACATTCATTTTTCTTTGATTATCTACAATGTGACATTCACATTGATATTTCCTACTGAACTATTTTTGTTTTAGCTGACAGTATATGCTATAAGATGTGACTAAATTATGTATTTGCATAAAATTGTATTTATTGCAAGTGAAAATAATCTCTCAAATTTGTCACTTTCCAAATAAGTAATTAATCAGAGAAAATGTTATTTCGCTCCATTATTCAAAAGTAATGGGAGCACTAGAACATGCTAAATGCGTTTAGGTGAAGTATGATTTGTAGCTTTTGTATAAAAACCTTCTGATAAGATTGTCTCGATATTATACTCCTTCATCTATGCTATTTATTTTGAAATACATTCTATATTTCAAAGAGAAGTAGCATATTCTAATTTCAGTGGTGTAACATTAATTGTGCATTCATACATGAAATATAGTTGTGCCAAATATATTCTGCAGAATTTCACTTGCAAATTTTCTTTCTCTGAATGGTGATCTTCCAAATGATAGTGTGCAGTTTCCTGAGTGATAAAATTAAAGTGTATATATAAGTGTAAAATAAAATCTAACACCCAAAAATTCTTTTTGATGTGTTATAAATAGCAAGATGTTTTATGAAAAAAGTGAGAGACTTGGAAAACAGGTGATTCATAATGGTCTTGAAAGAAATACGGTATTGAGAACGTCTTCCAAATGTAGCAGTTGCTTAACAGGGATATTCTGCCTGCTCCTTGGTCTCTGACCTACAATTCCAGTATTCCTTCTCAAACCCTTATTTTCTCATTAATTAAACATTTCTTTGAAGAGTCTATTGTTTGAAATGAGTAGAGCACAGATAAAAGCAGTTATCCTTGAGCCAAAATGTGTCGACTGGCATTTGTAATACAGTATTTACTAATAGTGTAATATTGGGCAAGTTACATAGAAAATTAATAAAATTATTTATGTTTCTTGTGATGACTACATAAATTTGTGTCTGTGATGTAATAAAAACTGTTCTTGAAATGTCACAAACATGAAATAAATGCTAGCTAAATACATTTTTTTTGCATTCTTAGATATATTCAATTCAATTTCCTGGATGTGTTTCTGTGTGTGTGTGTGTGTGTGTGTGTGTGTGTGTGTTTGTGTGTGTGTGGTGTGGTATATCTAATAGGTATAGGCATGTTGAACTATTTGATTATGTATTCTACAGCGTATAAGACATTTATTCCATTAAACTTTCATTAATTTCCTTTGCTATCTCCAAAAAAAAAAAATGTAGTCATTCTAATTGTGAGGAAAAACTAACTCACTTCCTTAATTCTAAACTAGGAAAAGAGAAACATAAACATAAATGAAAGCAGAATATTGTTAGCACACAACTTTGACATTTAATACTTCTTAATGTAATACCAAATATCAAAGATACTAAAATATACTTATAAAATTAAAATGAAATTAAAATCAACTACCCTGTGTCCATTAAATATCATTTTCCAGTGCCAGAGATTTAGCTCTATGGTTCCAGTGCCTGCTTCACAAGCTCAAGGACTTGAGTTTGATCCCCAGTACCGAAACAAAATCAAACCATATATATATATATATATATATGAAAACTCATATATGTGTATGTATGAATATATACACATATATTATATATATACACATATATTATATATATATATATACATTTCCTCCTTATTTTAAATTTGTTTTAATTATTCTGTAAAAGATTAACAAAAGCTGAGGAATAAATGCAAACATTTTTCAAAGTTTAGTTTGTAATATATATTATCATATATACTCATCAATCAAACATTTTAATTTTGCTTAAATAATCATTTCAATAGTTATTTACGTGCACATAAAATTATTAAGAAAATTACAGTTGCCATATATTTTAACAATGCATTTCCATATGCCATTTTTGGTATTACTTATACACTTTTGAATTATACAATTTTAAAACATACTATATAGAGACCAGAGATTTACCTCAGCGGCACTGTGTCTGCCTTGAAAGCACGAGGTCCCTAATTTGATGCTCAAAAGTGAAAAAACAAACAAAAAAACTATGCAGTTGAAATTCTAAGTATTTTTTTAGAAGTCTTTCCTTCTAAATTGTGTCCTTCCCACTAAAAATATACAAATTTTCATAGATTTTATATAAAATATATAAATAAATATAAGTATAGGAATATTTAATAAATTTTGTATAAATATATAAACTTACACATAAGTTATATATAACCTTATATGCAAATATATATATATTTTTTAAAAGTTCTCTTCTTTCTTACTGTGCTTTTAACTTATTTCTCAAATTTATTTATCCGTTTAGAATTACATAAACCATATAAATGATGTAGATATTAATATATAAATATATTCTGTTGTGTAATAATGCTAGATAACCTGATAAATGTTTCCTATCAAAAGGCTCACATTTGAATATATAAGAAAAGATAATATTTTTCTTCTAATCCTCTGTCAAGTATACTCAAGAAGATTTAAGGTAAATATTTAATAGATTATCACAGAACCAATGTTATTTTGTGAATTCATAGCTATATGATTTCACTATTAGTTCAGAGATACAATCATAGCATCTTATAAAATTATGTGTGTATATATATATATATATATATGTAATTTTTCAGTAAATATAACTGCAAACTCAATATTTGAAATACTTAGTCACTACAATGCACGATTTTTTGACAAGACTTTCTATAACATTAGATATGAAAATAATCACATAAATAAAGTTTATATTATTTTTAAAGTAATGATATGTAAATTGTTGTGAAAAATATACAATGTAAACATGTAGAAATTTTTATGATTATTTGTTTATTTGGAAACTTAAAATATAGAGATATTTGCTTTCTAAAGTCTGACAAAAGAATGCATACATATTCCTTGTATTCTTAAAAATTATTTATGTACTTGATTTAAATGCTATATTGATGCTTAAATGTGATAGAGCCAAGAATGTTTAAACCAAAGTTTACCAAATGCTATTAACAAAGTTATATTTAAAATTGAACAGCTCTACCCTCCTCTTAAATTAATTTCATTTATTTATTCATAGATGCAATGGAACAGCCTACTTTCCTAAATGTATTTGCAGGATAATACTGAATAAATTAATATTTTGGATTGCATTCATTTGAAATAAAATGCCACACATTTTTATTTTAGTTCATGATATATCTTTATAATGAAAATACTGCACATTAATTTTCCCACATATTCCAAAAAAACCCCAGCTCACTTCTACTGAGCATTCAATATAAATGCTTTTCAACAAATTTTTTATTATAACTCAACTAGAAGACGTTATTATTAATTATTATAAAATAAATCTCCCTACCTTTTTAAGAGGATAAGAAGAAAAGCCATAGCCTAGAGAATTAACATCTAAAAGACATATCTAATAAAGGACTGTAGTACAGTTTTTTTTTTAAATCTCTAAATCCAAAACTACAGAAATAATTTTATTGACAAATGGTCAAATATTCTGAAAGAACACCTTACTAGATAGGATCGACAAATGCAAAATATGCTTATAAAAAGATGCTTATGTTAATCCATCAATAGAGTATTAAATATTGAAACAGTGAGATATCATCATGCAGCTTCTAGAATGACCAAAATTGGGAGCATGGACAGACAGCATCGTCTGCTGATGATAATCTGGTACTATAGGAACTCTCACTGCTGGTAGGAGTGTACAACTGTACAGTCACTTTGTAAGGCACTGAAAACTTACAAAGCTAAACACAGCATTAACATGCAGTTCAGTGGTCGTGTTTCTCGGAATTGATTCCAGTGAGTTGAAAACTTATCCTACCAAATATATGCGCAGGGATATTTGTCACATTTGTATTTACAAAGTTAAGACTCGTAAGCATTCAATACACCCTTCCATAGGCAAATATATGGGGAAAACTATGGTGCTTGGATACAATGCAATATTATTGAATCCTATCAAGTCATGAAAAGACATAAAAAATCTTCAAGTGCTAAGTGAAAGAAGTGAAAGCAATGAAAAGGAAGATCAGGTGGAAATGCTTGGTGGTGTAGAATCACAACCTTGTGGAAATGGCAGAACAGTGGAGATGGTGAAAAATACTAGATTGCATGAGGAGAAGGGGTGAAATGTAGTTAAAGCACTGATCACAAGCAGAGGATACAATCTACTAAAATTGACATATCACCAGTTTACAATTTTTCATGTGTTTGTGCATTTAGTTCAACATAACTTTATAAAATGAAATTCCAGATTTTCATTGCCATAGTTAGTATGCAAATAATTTTTATTATTTTAAGTATCCCTAGTGCTGCTCTCTCAACTTCCACATCCAAATCCCTAGACATAAGTTATTTTCATGAGTAAAATTTAGTCATTTTAAGGATAATATATAAGAGAACTTATACATTGTCATGTCATTGAAAAGGAGCTTTTATATATTTATCTTGCATGCTCCATCATTTTCTAGAGATCCATTGAAGTTGTATGTGCTGATATTTGTTATTTATCAAAGCTGTATAATACTCAACTATATATTCATTTGATCATTACTTGAAAATTGTTTGGATTATTTCTAGATTATACCTATTATTTATGAAACAACTAGGACCATGGATGTCAGGTGATTGATTATGTGAATATAAATTTTCAGTTCGGAAATAAATGGCTAATTTTGCTTCTTAAATTGTATGATAATTGCATATTTAATGTGTAAAACCTACTAACCTTTTTCAGAGTGTCTATATCTTTTTGCTTGTTTGCCAGCGTTATAGGTGTACTAAAGTTTCACTGTATCATGGTCAATGTCTTATTTTTATAACTCCATTTGATACAGTGAAACCATGTGGCTTCAATTTATATCTCTATGATTGTCATGATGTTTAATTAATTAATTAATTAATGACTTGTATGGAAACACCCAGCTGAATTGAGTCACTATGGTTCTGGGTGTGGAAGACCCACCTGAGGATTGCTGTCCAGATGGTATAGAAAGAGAACAGAAGGAGCGGATTTCATGATGATTTTCTTAGAGAAACTTTGGCAGAAAGTTGCAGTCTTCATCTTTGTCAAGGACCTCTGCTGTTGTCTTCAGAGGAATTCTGGTCTTCACCTTCATCTTGAATGTCACCTTCAGCCCTGGCCCTTGAGCTTTTTGGTACAGACGCTGCAGTCCCCTATTGCAGTTTCCTTGGCTTCCTGATACAGACTTGCAGAAGACATTTCTGTGGGATCCAGGCCCTAGGATGTGCAGACAGATCTCTTGCACTCTTCTACGTTTGACTCTGTGGGTGAATATTGTCAGTCAATCTTGGGAATCTCTGTGTCCTGCATTAAATCTATTTTCTCTTGCAACTTCTTACTGTAGTAATAGTTCACGATGGTATGTGTATTTTCATGCTGTTGTCATTTATGTATCATTTCACAGAAATACACCTTCTTGTCATTTTTTTTTTAGTTTTAGGGGTTATTTATGTATTTTTAATACTGGGGGTAATTAGAAAATTGATTTCAACCACTTTATGTCTAGCTTTATGTAATTCACAGATGAGTTTTTTATTTCAAAAAAGTTCAATTTTTATTTCTGTTATTAACTGTTTTTTGTTTTTTTGGGTTTTTTTTTGTTTTTTTGCCTGACAAGTCTAAGAGCTCTTTGCTGACACATAGTAAAGATTTTATTTTACTACTTTTAAAGTATTGGATTTTATGTTTATATGAATGAACAAATTTTGGTTAATTTTTATGTGAGGGCTAATATTTAGGTCTAGGCCAATATTTTTTCTTTTTATTTATTCATTTGGGTGTGTGTGTTTGTGTGTGTGTGTGTGTGTGTGTGTGTGTGTGTGTGTGTGTGTGTGTGTCTGTTTCTGGGTGTATTCAGTGGAATAGAGAGTATTTCTTTGTGTGTGTGTGTGTGTGTGTGTGTGTGTGTGTGTGTGTGTGTGTGTGTCTGTGTTTCTGGTGGAAACAGGGTTCCCCCATTTCGCCTGCTACTGAGCTACATCACTGGCCCTTTTTGTTTATTTGTTTTTACCTTGGGACTTGGGACTGTGATTTGTTAAATTTCCCAGGTTTGCTTGAGGCCCTGAAGATGGAATCTCCCTGCCTCATCTTTTTGAACAGCTGGGATTACAGGGGTGCACTACCATGCCCAGCGATGGCTATCATTTTTTTCACTGAACTACTTTTATAACTTCACAAAAATCAGTTGGTCATAGACATGTGAATGTGTTCCTGGATTCCCTCACCTATCTGTGTGCCTTTTTTTCCTCAACATTATATCGTGTCAAATAGTGTAGCTAGATTATCTATCTGAAATATATATGTATATATTTCAAATTTTTAAAACAATTAGAAACCATTCTAACTCTTCTTTGTGAATTTTATAAATATCAAAGTTAATGTAAAAATATAAATCATATGCTATAAAACTATATGAAACTGAAATATTCTGAATATCTACTTTAGAGAAAGAGCAAGACGATAGAAGTTGAAGATATTAATTTTTGAATTTGTACTCAACTTCTTCTTTTAGTGACTATTTCTAACTTACACTTTCTAATTATGCACCACTGTCCATGTGTAATTATCATCCACCTATCGCTGCAGAGGAAAAAGTATAATACACCACACTAGTTCTTTAAAAATCTTTAAATAAAAGTTCTGTAAAGAATGTGTAAGTGGAATCTTGCATGCTTAAGGGTTATGGAAACATTTAAATCAATACACTAATGAGCTAGGTCCTCTAGACAGTTAAGATATTCCCCAGGGGATCTTTAGGCAGTTCTGGAAACTAGTTTACAGTTTTGAGGCCACTTTTGTACAATTTAGTGCAGTGAAGCATGTGTTAGTTCAATTATGCCCTCAGGACTTAAAATAGTTAAGTGGTTCTAAACAAATTTCTAAGTTGTCAGACATAGTTTTAAGGACTTTTATAAACAAACAAACAAAAGTAAAAGCTCCTGCTATTTTTTCTTTCAACTGAGTTTTTATAATTGTTTGTATGTCAAAATTTAGAGGCATATTTCAAATCCATCTGATTATGTTATTCTGAATAAAATATTTTCTTTCCATTGATGCATATAAAAGAAACATGCCAAATCTTTGTGATAGTTCACCTGCCATTTTCATTTTCTTTTCAAATAGTCTAATACAATTCCTTATTAGCCAGTATGTTTTGCTTTATTTCACAGAAATAGAGATGAATTTATCGTTCTTTTTGTCATGATGATATCAGATAATTAAGCCAATCTTTGGAATTTGCATTTTTTCCCCTTAAGAATAATTCTAATCACCGTGAAACTCCCTTGTAGGTCTTTGATTTGACTTACACTATCATAATCCTGCTGGCTTCCTTTGAACTATTTCTGAATTTATACTGGGGGTCTGATAATGATAAAATCACCAGAGTATGATCATTTCAAGTGTGATTTGCATTTAATGACACAAGAATTTATAATAATCAATAAATGTCTGTTTAACAGATGAATAAGTTAAGCAATTATACAACTTGGTCATTAAGTACAGAGCTTGGCAGTGTTTGAGCATGAGTTATGTGATATTGGCCAAGTTATTTAGCCAATTTCCATCTTTAATTTCTTCCCTTATAAAATGACTTTGCTAATTATAAAATACTCAGGTGTATTTATACAGTGTCACAAACATACAAGTATTATTACATTTAATTCCTTAAAATAATCCAGAAAAAGATAAGTAAATGATATAAATGCACAGGAAACCCTCTAAATTATTAAGAATGACTGTGAAGAACAAAGGTGCATAAATGATGGCCCTTGACCTAGTTAAATTTCATTACCTCTTTGGTAAACAGTGGATTATTAGGAAATAGTCATGCCTATCGCTCTATTTATTGTGTATGTCTGCTTTTGTGTTCCCATGGCAAAGCTGAAGAGTTTAAAATTAAAAAGAAATCTACTGGAGTGATTTACTATTAGATTATTCACACAATAGTCCCAGCACCCCTTCACACACACACCGCACACACACACACACACACACACACACACTCACACACACACACACACATGCATGCACACACCCTAGTCTTCAAGGTACCTGATGTAAAAGACAAAGGAAAAAGATACTGAATGTATCAGTGGATATATTAAAATTCTGTAAAAATAATAGATTCTCACCATTTTGAATAGAGACCAAGTATATTCCAAAAAAGAGACTGATATTTAGAAATGAGTTGAAAAAGTCAATGTGCTTTATAATTAAGTTTTGCTATAAAATATTGATAAGCATTTATAAGCTTAGTAAAGCCAGAGATTGGGGCAAGTAAAAGTAGATTTTACAACTGGAAGATGTTTAAGTAACATACACAGTGATAAAATGTATATTTTGAAGTATAGGCAAAAATTTATATTATTAAAATGTTTTTATGTTTACTGGAGATCAAACACAGGAATTCTTTAAAATTAAGTTACATACCCATTTTTATTTTTTTATTTTTAGACAGGGTCTTGCTAATTTTCTCAGTTTGTTCTTGAACTTTTAATCATGCTGCCTCAGCCTCTCTTGGATTATAGGTATTCACCACCACACCCAGCTAATATTATTTTAAAACACAAACAGAAAATAGACAATCATCTAAAAATAGATAATATTAAATATATTTTGTGCTACACACCAAACCTCAACCGATTCTATTGAACATAAATCATTAGTTTTATACAAACTCTTTGCAATTATAAAAATAACCCAACAGCAAAATATTGAAACCATTTCAAGCATTTAACATTATAATTTAAAGTTCTCAAGACAATTTGCTTAAATAATATTCAAAAATAAATACTAAAAATGAAAACTAAATATTTAACATGAAGTAAACACCATATCATATTTATAAAAGAAGATGTAAGGTCTAGAATACTCTTTTTCTTTCTCTGTAGATTTCTTTTTAATAAAATTAAATTTATAAAACATTAAATGAGAATAAATGCTAACAGCAAGTACAATAATATGAGTATACTAATGCTAAAATCGATAAACACTCACTTAAAAGCAACAGAATTATGGAATTTGAGATTATTTCTTTGAGTCAATGTTTTTGTGTTTTTTGTTTTGTTTTATTTTGTTTTGTTTTTTTGTACTAGGGATTGAACTCTGGTCCTTGAGTTTGTGCGGCAGGCAGTGACAGCACTGAGTCAGTGTTTTCAAAGCTATTAGCTCATTTTGTTGATGCAATTTATTAAATGGCACACGAAACAAACCGTATGCTTGGTTTTTATGATTTTATCATCTAATATTTGTTGAAATAAGATACTTTTTAAAAGTTACAGGTGTTTGTGTTATGTGGGTTGGGATTAGTGTCAATACACTTGCACTTTCTCAGTCTTGTGAGGAGACGCCAAAAAGGCTCTCACCAAATGTCTGTACCTTAACACCTGCCTTCACAGCCTGTAAAACCATGAGGCAAAACATGTCTGTTAAGTATAATCTACTCAGTCTCAAGTATTCTGTTTTATAGCCCAAAGTGAAATAAGAGAGCCATTAAAAGCCACAGAACTGAAAAAAAAATATGAGCAGTTTTTCTTGGACACGATATTTTAAGAGCACTGGTTGTTTTAACTTGGTGTAATTTATTAATAGTATGTAGAATAGGCCAGATACTACATCAATCATCAAAGAGGGCAGTGGCGATTAGTTCATAATTAACTTAAAATGATGGATAGTTTCAAATAAAGCTAAATTATTTCAGAACACGAGGAGTAAATTAGTTATGATTGGAAGAGAAGAAGTGATAGTCAGAAATGTGAAAGTTAAAAATCTCACTTCCAAAAATATGGCAGCTTTTGATGTATCCCCATTTGAGAATTAAAAGGAAAAAGAACTTAATAGGGTAAAGATGTCAATTTTTTCTGGTTAGAATATGGTAGAGCTTAGGTCTATGAACTTAATTTGTTTTTATGATTCTGTGGAAGATGGCTGCATTTGTGTTTGTGAAAGGAAGATAGCTGTGGTCTTATTTGTCAACTGTTGCAGAAGTTGTGAATGCAAGCAAAAGTTTGCTGAATGCTTTTGTTTGTGAACCATTTTTTTTGCAAACAGAAGCATTCATGAACCCAGGTATTTAGAATCTGCTCTTAGCAATTTTCAAGTATGTATGAAATTACCAGTAGTCACCATTTTTAAAAATGTATATCCAGAACCTAAAATTCTACCTAAACTTTGAACTTTTCCGTTAATAGTCCTTTTTCAATTACCCACCAACCCTGACTGAGTGCACATCAGCCATCACTGTACTCTTGTATGTTTCATGAGTTCTAACATGTTACATTCCATGCATAAATGAGATCATGAAGTATTTGTGTTTCTGTGCCTGAACAATATCACCTAAAAACTGTTCTACAGGTTAATCTATGCATATAAATGTTACTGGTACAGTTTAGCTATTCAATATTGATTTGTAAGACTGAATAGTGTTTCATCGCACACACAGTACATATAAATAACACTGATTATCCATTCACCCATTGATGGACACCTAGGTGGATTTCATATCTTGATTATTTTGATGAATGCTGTAAAGAACATGAGTGTACTAATAACATTTGCACATAACATTTTAATTATCTGTAGTCATATATAAACTAATATAATAATTGGATCATATGGTAGTTCTAGTTTTAATTATTTTGAGAACTTTTCATTTAATTCCTTAACATAATCCTGAGAAAAATAAAGAATATAAATTTACATGAAATTCTCTAAATTTTCCATAATAATATCAGTTTGCATCACTTATAACAATGTACAAGGGATTCCTTTTCTTTATTTTCTTACCAATATTTGTTATCCTTGTTTTTTATTTTTTTAAAGCAGTTTCTCTTTTTGTAGTTCAGGCTGGCCCTGAACTCAATATGCACCCCAGGCTGGGCTGCATCTCTCATGAATCCTCCTGCCTCAGCCTCCCAAGTGCTTAATCTACAGGCATGCGCCACCACGTCCAGCATCCTTGGTATTTTTTGATAGCAGTCAGGTTGGCAAGTGTGAGGCAGCATCTTACTGTGTCTTTAATTTGTACTTCCCTGATGAACAGTGATATTAAACATTTTTTCTACAGAGTTATTTTTGTGTCTTCACTTGAGAATTTTCTTTACTTCCTCTCTTCTTACTTCTGTATCATTTTTTTCTTATTTGGCTGTTAAATTGTACTCCCAGGTTTTGGACATTAAACTGTAATCCAATATATGATTTCCAAATATTTTCTCCCATTCTGTATTTTCCTTACTTTTTACTTTTGTGCAAAAATATCATTTTAATTTTTGTTTTCTGTGTTTACACAGTCATAGTCTAACTATGATTCTGTGAACTATGCATGTATGTATATTTGTATCTGGAGCCTTATACAAGTGAAACCAGTGTTCTGTTACACAGTAAACTAAAACTGCAGCTCCTGGTATTATTCACAAAAATTGTTCCTCATGATTTAGAAATTTTACAGTTTCAGGCCTTTCAAGACTTCATTTTAGATTTATTTTTATCATATGAGGGAAGCACACAAATTCACTTATTTGTAGATATCTACTCTTTCTGATGTCAGAAGAGACCATCACTTTATGTATTCTTGGAAACTCTGTGTAAGGATCAAATTACTGCAAATGTCTGCATATATTCCTGAGCTCTATATTCTATCCATTTAGTCTATATGCTTATTTTCTTATGCCACTTGGCTCTTTTAATTAGAATGGCTTCATAATATACTTTGCTATTAGTTACTGTAATGTCTCCAAATATATACATTTTGTCAAGATCAGTTTGGCTCTTCAAGATTTTTCATGAAGTCATACACATTTCAAATTGTGTTTTATTTTGTGTTGGATATAATTAAAATTTCAATATTGATTGCAGAAAATCTGCAGCCCCTTTGGGAAACTGTGGCCATTTTAACAATATTAAATCTGCAAATAAATACACACAGGACACCTTCCCATTTCTTTGTTTATTCTTCAATTTCTTCTTTCATTGGTGTTTTATAGTTTCCAGCATAAACATCTTTCAAATGCTAAATATATTCCCGAGTATATATTTTGGTTATTATACATTTGATTGCTTTCTTGATTTCTTCTTTTCATCGTGGCAGTGTGAAAAAAGCTACTGGTTTTTGCAGGTTCATTCTGTATCCTGCAATTTTATAGAATTTATTTATAAGATTGGGAGTTTGGCCGTGTAGATTCACAGATATTTTTAGAAAAAATACTGCTTATACTTTGGTGTTTTTAGCAACACTGTCCTTACTTCCTCTGCGTGTTTTCTTTATTGAGACACATTGGTTGTACAACTGGGGAGCTCCATTCTGACATATCTGTCCATGTGCCTCACCTTCATTTCCTAATTTCACTCCCACATTGTTCCTGTGTTCTTTCCTTCCACCTCTCCCTGATCATTTTCTGTAAAAGCTTTACCTATACTTTTCTACTTTCATGTAATCTCCGTTTTCTTTCTAATTTTTACTTTTTAGATCTCATATAAAAGAAAACATCAAAATTTGACTTTCTGAGTTTGGCTTGTTTTGCCTAACATGATCATCCCAAGTTCAATTGATTTCTTGCAAATGACATGATTTTACTCTTTATGGCTTAGTGATATCATTGTGTTAATATATTTTCTTGTTGTTTTTTTCTTTTGTTGTTGTTGTTGTTGTTGTTGTTTTGGTACCAGGGATTGAACTCCGGTCCTCGCGCTTGCAAGGCAGACCCCCGAACCGCTGAGCTAAATCCCCGGCCCCTATATTTTCTTCACCTATTCTCTCTCAGTGGACTTTTAGTCTGTTTTCATGGCTAAAATGTACTTTTGAGAACCCCTGAAACCTGTCTTGCAGTCACTCACAACTGTCACACTGGCATTACTCCAAATAGCATGAAACCCTCAGTCCTGTAAAGCTGGACTGAGGACTACATTCAAAGGCTGAGAGCAACGGTGTCCCCTTCAGACCTCAGTCTTCCCACCTCTGCTGATGCGGTGATAAGCAGGCTTGGTTCTATCTTCAGAGGAAAGGCCAACCTCACCTTCCAACTTTTGGCTATTTGTCTTTCCATTCTCCATCTTCATATCACAATAAATTCTAAATGCTCTTCTTTTCGAAGAAACAAAACCCAACCGAGGATAGAAGCATCTATTGACGTATCCTGTGTTTCATTCACAATGTCATCCTCTGAGAAAATGGAGCCGAGATGTGATGGACTACAGGGGATGCTTGGCGGAGTTAAGCTGGCTAATGCTTATTGACAACTCTTTCACTCTGAAAATGGACTTTATAATTCCTTTTGAAGTAGAATAGCGTCAGTCTATGATAAAATGTCTGTTATCTGGAGATTAAAACTGTTTTAATATCTATTGTCGCACTGTCTATTTCAGTTTTGACCTCTCATTATCCTGTTTACTAAAGACAAAATGACCACTTTCTGACACTGATACAAAATACTGACACTATAAGTTGACTGCTAAATAACACAGTCAAGGGACAAAAAGCATAGAAGATCATTGGCAATGCCAGTTACCCTGTGCGGATCAATCAAATGCCTGTGCTTCTGTCTGCCCGATTGTGTATCTGGACAGAGAGCAGCATTCCCCATCTATGGTAAACCTGCCCATCTAAAGGGAAAGAAGGGCTTTCAACTGTGGAAATGATTAAGACATCCTTCCAATTCATCTTCAGTTGTGGTAGAAAAAAGACTTACAATTCCAAGCTGCAATGATAATGAGCGACATTCAGTAATTATCCTCTTTCATAATCCATAAATACTTTAGGAGGCCCTAATTATCCTGCATTTCCTTCTTGATTTCAGAAAAATTATCCTTTGGGACATTCACTTTCTGTCTCTCTCCCTCTCTCTCATTTTTTGTGAGACAGGGTCTCCCTATGTAGTCCGGTCTGACCTTGAACTCACTATGTAGCTCAGGCATACCTTGAACTCATGGTGATTATAATTGTGCTGGGAAATATATTGACTATGAAAATTCATTTATTTTCCAAATATCATTTAAAATGTTTCATCAAGTTTTTCCTCTACCTGAGCTTTCGTCCTTTAGTCTTATGATGAAGAAACTCAAAACAATGTTTTCAATATTTTAAAGTCTTAAAAAATGAAACAGACTTCCGGGGATTTAGCTCAGTGGTTCTGGTGACTGCCTTGCAAGCGAACCCCACCTGAGTTCGATCCCAGGTACCAAAAAAAAAAAAGAAACAGACTAAAACATGCAAATGTACATTCAATTCACACACACACACACATTCACACACATAGACAAAATGCAAAAAAGGAAATAGTTTCATCACAAACTCTTGTAAAAATAATCAATTTCTTTTCCCCTTAGTGCCTACACACTAGTAGGTTTTCATTAGAGATTCATATATATGTTTACAATTCAGACTTTAGTGACACGAATATAAAGTAAAACCTTGTTAGTTATTTTACATTTTACAATGCATTTTACACACATTTTAATGTGAAATTATATTATATTTGTGTTATGATACAGTACCTGACAGACTGCTTACTAAGAAAAATATTTTTTTCAGTTCACAGTTTTTGAAGTTCAAAGTCCAAAGAGCAAGATTCCATGGCAAAAGTGACCCCATAGCTGTATCACCTGGTGGAGTAGATGTCAATGGCCGGAGGTCTTTGGGGAGCAAACAAATGATTTCACATTGCAGTGTGGTAACATACAAAATAACAGCAGCCTATATCAGCCTCATTCATTTATCAGATACCCCATGGCATAAATCAGTGGGGGCCAGAACTACCTTTGCAAAGTACACCTCAGGACCCTAATGAATTCTCACTAAGTCCTACTACTTAAAGGTCCACACATACCCACACCCCCATGCTGGAACCAACTTATCCATTCCAATGGACCCTCGTGAGACCATCAAAACACACACCAGCCACAGGACGCAATGATAGTGAAATTTTTTAATATGCCAAAGTCTTTATGTTTATCACAGTTATTGTCTGAATAATTTAAATAAAGGCTAATTATAATATAATGTAAAGATGTTATTTCGAAGATACCAACGTGTGTAGCAGCTGTGAACCTTTTCAGCCTCTTCGTTTTCTGAATTTGATTCCCTGCTCTGGTTTAGATCTAAAATATCCCCCAAAAGCTCATGTGATCAGAGGTGAGGTTTGGGAAGGTGACTGTGTCATGCGGACGTTATTCTCATTAGTGGAGACGGATTCATGGGAGAATACGGAGGTGGAGTCGGGTTGGAAGACGCAGATCTCTGGGCTCATGACCAGGAAGGCTGTAGCTCCCTCCCAGCTTCTCCCCTCATCTCTGCTTCCAGCTCTCTGGCTTCTGTGACCTGAGCAGCTTTCCCCAGGACCTTCCGTTGTGAAGTTGCCCTCTTGGCGAGAACCCACAGTGATCCCAAAATAAGCCTATCCTCCACTATGTTGTGGATAGCAGGTATTTTGTTAAAGTGATGAGAAAAATGACTAAGACATAAAATGTATTAGGATATCAGCATAACAAATTTGATAATCAAAGTACAGTGTAAAGAAGTAATTCATAGCCACTCTTTACTCCAATGCTCTCAAATAAGAAAAAAGAAATTTTTGAATTTGTTAGATACACTTATATTTTACATGTATTTTATTTAGTGAAGTTCCATTAAAGATACTTAGAATCCCATCATATTCTCCCATTGTGTAACATGGTGAACTACTTGCCAAAATGCCCTTCTTCAGGGAAATCCCCGTTGGAGACTGTTAACCTCCTTTGTCACATTGTCTTCGAAAAGAGAGTGGTTTAATATATTTAAGAGTGTAGTGAATGTCCCATTCTACTCTCAGCACTTCTGCATTAAGGAAAATGTGAGCACTAAATAGAACCACAGTGAAAACTTTCCATTAGTTAATTATGTGAACCTTCGGGCACACTGGGTAGGGCTAAATGACAAAGAAGCAATAGCTGGGCAATTGCCTTACCCCATTAAGTAAACCTAGTACTTGATTATTAATTGACTGGCATTTCCTATGAAAAAATTTCAGCCATGTAAAGTGGGACACATCTGTAATCCCAGCACTTAGAAGGCCAAGGCAGGCATATTTCTGTGGGTTCAAGGCTAGCTTGGGTTACATAGCGAGACCTTGTCTCAAACAAAGAAAATTCTCAAGCGTAATACCTAGTGATGGTACAAGTACAACTCCAGAGACTCTATCTCTACCTCCAGTTTTATGGCAGGGATTTTCAATGACCACTCATTAACCGTAGTCCTTATTAAAGTAGGGTGTTCATAGAAATCCACCATGAAGTTCTTGACCAGCATGAATTTGTCTGTATTTCTTCAATTGTTGATTACACAGTAATTTGGGAGAAGCATTAGTAATAAATTGGCAATTATGAAAAAAAAAGGTTAATCTAGATTGGCATTCAATTGTAAAGAATAGTAAAAAAGAAGAAATCCTTGTAGAAGGCAGCTGTGGGGAAGCTAATATCTCTTTTCTACTGAGTAAAAGATAGCACATACATACATCAGGCACACAATTATAAATCCAATTTCACAAATCTTAATGGGATTGAAATTTTCAGAATTATTTAGAAAGGTGTCATTTTCAGAATTCACAGATACTAGACAAAAAGATAAGGAATCAATAGTTTTCTTACTCCAGTGCTTAGTTTTAATGCAACAGATTTTAATTCCTTACTGAGACTTAAACATGATGCAGAATGACTGATCAGTTTCTGCCATGGTCCATATGGCAGAGTCTCTGGGGAAGCAAAAGGGAAATATTTTGTGCTTTGGAGAAGGTAAGTGTAGGAAGTTCAGTCGGGTATGGAGCTCATGGCTTGTTATGGCTTGTATGTAGATGTCCCCCCAAAGGCTTATGGGGTCATAGGTGGGGCTTTCAGAGGTGGCTGGATCTAGAGTATGTGATGCTGGGATCAAAGGTGTTTGATAACTAAATTAATCAATTGATTGGTTCGGCATACTTCTGGGTGCAATGAATGGTATATAAACAGGTGTGAGTGTTATCTGCCCTAAGGTTAGGTAGCTTGGATAAATTGTAATGGACAGGAAGAGGGCTGGGGTCACCACTTATTGCTTTCTTAGGGCTTGCTGCTTTCTGTCTACCCTTCTTTTGCCATGGTCTGTTTCTCCTATGTGATGCCCCTCTCCCATGCAGCCTTGCCTTGGAGCCCACCAACTGCCTTGGAATGAAACCTCTACAAATTGTGAGCCAAAATAAACATTTCCTCCTTTAACTTTGGGTGTTGGGTAATTTTGTGTCAGAAATGAAAAAAGTAACCAAGATGTGGCTTTAGCAACAATTTGAGTTGAAAATTAGCCAAGGCAATGAGTTCTAGGTTTGAAGATTTTTTTTTTATTTCATAGCAATTGGCAGGCTTTAATATCCAAGAAAAATTAAGTCCATCATACACATTCAAAAAATAGGAAATTTCATGCAGGCATGAAGCTTCCAAATCAGCCCTTATGGCAGCTTTTAGAATGAGAATGAGCTATAAATAGAGTACATTTCATAATTCTACACTGTGATGTGTATGACTTCTCTTTATATTATCATAGTTGAAGATTTGTTGAAGAAACGCATATTAAACTACTCCATCATTTCACATTTTTGTCAACCCATGTCAAAGATGACCAATTTCTTATTAGCCGAAAACAAATATATTTATCTTAGCACAATCTAATTTATCTTTATTTTCCTTTTGTTCATCTGCACTTAAGGGTGGATCACACTATATATATCCAACGTCACTTTCTATTTTTTGTGCATTCACAGCTGAAACTCTTCAATGATATTAAGAAATATGTGTAGCCCTGCCTATTTAATTGTGTTCCTTGCTTTGCTTTTGTGACACAAGATTCCCCTACCTCTTTTCTTTCCTATATTCCCCTCCCACCTTCTAGTCATTTCCGTCTTTTTTCCTACTACTGCTTTTGCATATACACCAGTAAAGCCAGTGCTGTCGTAGGTCCATCTAGTATTCTCTGCTCTTCCTACTATATTGAATTAATGAAAACAATATCAGCCTTTAATGTGAAAGTAAATTTTCCAGAGATTCTAACATGATAGAAAGCATTCTTTTCTTTCTTTTTCTTTTTTTTTTTTTTTGGTACCAGGGATTGGACTTGTGTCCTTGTGCTTGTGAGGCAGGCAATGGAACCACTAAGCTAAATCCCCAGCCCAACAGAAAGCATTCATATATGCATTTTTCTCACCCCTAGAAAACTCAAGGTACTTTTAAAAATTTTTCCCAATCATTTATTCATGTGAAAAGAATCTACAATGCATAGGAACATATCAGTTAAAACAATCTTACAGTTTTGGTGGCACAAAAATTGGGGCTGAGCAAATGTTTTGCTCTAACTAAGGCTGATTAGCTTATACTCCACAGGCAGCTCATCTCATATGCAGGATTCATGAGGCTTTTCTCACCCTCTTCATGTGAGAGTGCATAGGTAAAATGCCAGAAACGTGGACCCTTCTCAGACCTCTGCAGATATTCTCAGGTCCTCTGGGACTGGACAGTTTAATTTAAATAGTGATTTGGCAATATAGTCAGAGTTTACATGTAGAAGCTCAAGCCTCCCAAAAGCAAACAACTTACTTTCTAGTTATAACTTTGATGTCAAATAAATTCCATTGAACTCTACTGCCCAAAATGAGGCCAGATCCAAGGTCACTTTTCCTCAATGTGAGGTCTGTTAAATGTGTTTAGTCTATTGTTGCCATTACTATTTTTCATTTTAAAAATTGAGCATTAACTAAGTAAATGAAATGTAAATTCACAAAACTAACAAGTGGTGAGCTGGGGTTATTACTATTGTTCTTTTTCCCATCAAAGCCATACCTTTAGTTCACAGATTTACTCTGAACTTTCAACTCATTTTTTCAACTGCTGACATGTAATTATGTGAATTATAAAATATTTCTTCTATCTGAACGCATCTTACAAAAAGGAAATTAAAGTATTCAAGGAAACACAGACCTTAACTTTTCTTTGCTAGATAATCTTCTTTCTTTTATAATAATGTATTGTCTTCTTTTTCAGGAAAGGAAGATTCATCTTTCCCTGAAGTAGTAATTTGATTCGAAAATTATTTGCTTATAAATCTGTCTCTTTCATTAGATAATAAACTGTTTGAAGATAGCAGTACATTTACTGTCACCTAAATCTCTAGCTCTAGAACAAAGCCTGGTACATGGTATGTGCTCATAATTATGTAAGGAATAAGTAAATAAATATATATATTTGGAATTGGCTTAGTTAAATCAATTTAATCTGCCAAAATGAAAGGACATTTAATTTTATTTCATGTATTGTTTGGCCTCCAAAGTTACAAAGATGTGTGTAGACACTTAATTGCAAATTATTAGTTATAAAACAGTACTAAATTGCAGATTATAGTTGCTTCTAAAATAATATTTTACTCTTAATCTTGGCTGGTAATATTCTTTAATAAGATTAATTTGTTTTCAGCAAATGGTTATTTAGCCACACTTAGGATAATAATTCATTGTTTTAAAAAGGAATGTTAAAGAGGAGTTAAGAAAACAAAATTTACTTGGATGTATCAAACAATGTTTGCTCTCAATTGTAGATACAGTTGTTCAAATTCTATCCTTTTTAACTTACCAAATAGCACTTCTGACAGGATTTCACAATACTATGTAACAAAATTTTACTTGGATTCAGGGTATATTTTTTGGAACAAAAATATAATATTTAGATATGTATATCTGTGTTATATGGCATCACTTAGAGAATTTATGAATATTATAAATAATAAATATCACATAACATAAAATATTAAAATTCTGGGTGTTCTTGGACTTGGTTTTCAAGGTATTGTGTTTACACATGCCTTTGGAGTAAAAACTAAGATATTATTCTCACTTCAGATCTTCTAAAAAATTTTATGTTTATGTCATTAGAGAAGTTTAACTCACATTTGAAGCTGTCCAATAACACTATCATAGTGTCTAACATTATTCTGAGAAGAAAAGGTCTGAAACATTGAGTGAGTTAATGACTGATTGCACTTGATTTAAAATTGACTGCTTTTACCTTTCCAATCATTGGTGGCCCAATAGCTCCAGTAATGAAAATGAGACATATGTTGCTCTATGGTACGTGTAGATGCACGTGGACCACAATTCAGCATTTTTACATAGAGTGTTGTTCTGGCTTACAAAATTAAGTTAAAAGTTAATATTACATCATTTACCAAAACTGATTTCTTTAAAAAATTTTTATTAGCCAATGTTTGCAGTAAATATTGATTGCATTCATTGTGGGGAACTGGTACATATACATAACACACTTCAATTCTTTTTTCCCCTTCTTCTCCACCCCCTGTTTTGTTTTGGCCAACATAGAATTCATTTATTTACACTGAGTCCTTATAAATTTAAATATCATATATACAGATAAACAACCAGACTAATAGGTAAAAAGCCATATAAAATGCATAAGATGATGTACTATACCAAGTTACATCATTCATACTGGATTAGAGTAGATATTTTTCTCTTTTTCTTTTTACCTATATTTCTAGTCAATGGCTTGCCTGTTCCTTTAAGCCTAATTGTTATTTCTACCTTGACAATAATATCAATTTAATGAGTTTTATGAAAGTGAATTTGCTTCCCCAGAAAAATTATAAGGGCATTGCAGTGAAAGATGTACAGTGGACTCTCAAGTTACAACCAACCTGACATACAAAGAACTTGGTTTATGACCAGAATTTAATTTTAACTTAGGAACGAAGTTTTGAGGTATGATAAACATGCCAGCCACTTGTCCTTCTAGATGGTCTCAAATACAGATTAACCCTTAAAGTGTTCTGAAAGGAACATTACAATATCCTTTCCTGTGTGGGGGTAATTGACAATTCCTGGACCAGTGTCTTTTTAAGGTCCCTAAGATCTGCCTGTGTACATGAGAGAGACTTCGAAGGCAGTGTAGAGGTGTGTGATTTTGAAATTGACCAACTTGAGTTACAACCAGCCCTCGTGAATTAAGTGAATGCATAAATTTAGTGTCTACTGAATATAAAATAAAACGCATAATGTACCTATCATGAAAATTAAAAGATATCTTGTAAACTAAATGTTTATAATGAAATTTGAACAAAAATATTATTTGAGGTACAATTTTATAGATTAGCATAATGCACATTTTTAGCATGTGCAAGGTCCTAGGTTCGATCCCCTGAACCAACAAAAAATGATTCAATGCATTTTATAATATTATAAAATAGAAATCAACGAAGATAAATATTTTTGTACAAAAGACAAAACAACACATATTTTTGAGAATAACTTTTACTTTATTTTAATATGCAACTGTAAACTGATGTGGTGCCCTGTGATTCCATGGTAATCTACTCTTTCCAGAGCTTTGTAATTTGTTACACATAAGAATTACTGTTTTTCAATAAAAATATTTTGGAGGAAGGAATTAGTGAGTGACAACAGCACTTCATTTTTTTCTCATTAAAAAGCTTTTTTTTTTTAAATTAAGTAATTGAATTAATTGGTACATTCTAGGTATACAGTACAGTTACATTCATTGCTGGGATCTTGTACCTCTACTTGACAGGTCTTGGTTCTCATTTTTCCCCCTTGTCCCTGCCCTCCCTTCACCCCCTCTTCCCCTCCCCACCTACAAACACTTTAATTCCATTATTTCATTTTCTCACATTTTTTTCTTTTCCCCCATTCATTATTCAATAAATAATACGTGTATTCTGAATTTAAGAAAATTATCTTTGTTGACATAATTCAGAGTAATTTGGCTTCCAGAAGATTTTTTTGCTCATTCCACTGCACAGGAGACAGTCGGAATCTGACCACATTGCTCATCTCATCACCTCTCTTTTTATTGGTAATGTGAGGTAGGAAAAAAAAAAAAAAAAAAAAAAAAAAAAAAGCATAAAATATCCAATTTTCAAGAGTGACATAAATGGTCACTTCTAAGTATGCTGCGTGTTTTAGATTGTGACTATTTATTGTAACATGCTGCATAGCTGAAATTGTTATATGTAAATGCGTATTTAAAAAGATATGTCAGAGCCCTATTTTAGAAATTTATTCCAAATAAAGTGTCTAACTTGGTTTTGAAAATATTCAACTGATATAAAATTATTAAAATTGAAAGTATATCATTGAATATACTGTTTGTAGAGATTCTATAGTGGATCAAGTACTGAGAAAATGATTTAGATTTACTAGTACTACTTCTCAAGCATAGAAAATTAATGATCTGCAAAACTAGATTTTACCATTTACAGATATGAATTTGGGGCTGTTCAGAAAGCAGTAAGTCAAACTTTATATCCAAGTGTTGTTTAGAATGAAAACCTATAAATCAATACAATTTTATATAGAAGAATCCTAAGAGGATATTGCCAAGCAATTATGTTTGTGACCATGAAGTGGCATTGAATGTGACCTATCTTCTAAATTTGTATAATTTACATATATTCAAAATGATATTGCTATTCAATTCTAGAATGTTAAAAGACATTGCTCTTACTTGCACAATCAGAAAATCAACAGGAAGGAGTAGGATTAACAGCATTTCTGAAGACTTTGCAATTTAATGAGATCAAAATTATTCATCCAATATTCTACCAACAAAAGTTTGTGCTTAAGATATGCAGATCTCATTAAAGCAACATGGTATTTTGGGTAAATGTTTAAATAAAAAGTTAAATACCAATGCAAAAATAAGATATAAACTTTGAGGATCTTATGCAATTGGCAGCTATTGTAATTCTTTTAATTGTGGTTTGAAAGAATATGATGGATATCTAATGATTATAAAGTGATCCTCAAAAGATAAAATGAATTTAACATGAAGAATCAACTACATGCAACAGCATATTACATAAACTAACTTTTATAACACATGGCAAATATCTTGAACATAATTAACTGAGAATACTTTTAATCTTCAAACTCTGATATCAATCCACTTATTACAATAAGGATAAATTTCCATGACTTTTTATGCAACTTTTAACAAAAATGTTTACAAGTAAAAAAGTCTATTTTAAAGTAATTTATTCACTTTCAATACAATTCCATTGTGTTTAAAATAGGAGTCTAAAAATTTGAAGTAATTTTGAAAGTTATGGTATATACTTTCCTAGAATCAAAAGAACTTATGGCCTTCAGTAGAAACCCAGAAGAAATTTTATATACATTACCATATTTCTTACTTTAACAAGAAAATGTATATATCCTCAAGGAAACTAATTCAAACAGATATGTCCTTCCTACAAATTTGAATTCATATTTTCCAAATTAAGGTAAAAAGAATTAGAAGATTATTTGGTGGGATAAATTTCTCATGCCATATTCAAAGAAAAGAAAAGGAAAGGAAAGGAAAATTAAGAAAAAGGAAAGGAAAGGGAAATAAAGAAAAAGGAAAAGAAAAGAAAAGAAAAGAGAAAAAAGGGCTCATGCACACAGCCCAAGCCAAAGGCCTGCCCAGAAAAGTGCTGCAAAGGCACACAAGCTTCAGCCAGAGGCCTGCCCCATAGCATAGGTGAGTGTGCAAAGATCCTGGCTGGCAGTGGTGTGGACCAAAGTGGTGTGCTGTAGGCAGATCCCAGCAGGAGCTCAACCCTACCCCAGTGGCTTGAGCACAAAGGCCAAAGCCAAGGGAGCACCTGGAAAAGTGCTGCACAGGCACACAAACAGCCAGAGGCTAACCACAATATCATCACTAAGTTTGTGGAGACACTAGCCAGAAGCCTGCTTCTCAGACAAGAACTGGGGTGCACAGCCCCCAGCCAAAGGCCTCCCAGACAACAGCTACCTAGGGGGTCTAGCCAGAGGCACACCTAGATACCATCTCAAGTGTGCACAGGGTTCACCCAGAAGCCTGGGCAGACAACAGGTCTACTCAGGGATCCAGGAGGACACCATTCTGAAGCCAGGAATTGGTGTACTGGTGAGCAGCAGAGTGAAGGTCATTCAATGAGTTGCTGAGAATTGAAGACCTCTAGGTGAACAAAAAGTTGCCTCAACAAAGGCATAGCAGGCTGCTTCTGTTGAAATGAGATGACATGTAAATAAGTCTCAAAACTAGACTTCCAGATCACCAAAGTCAACCCAAAGGGAAACAAGATAGAACAATCTGATACTCAACCACCTAGACTCCCTAAACTGGCAACAAAAGAGGACCTAGAAAAAAATAAAATCAGAAATAATTTCTCAGATAACAACAGAGATTGTGCCCATAGTGAAAGATATGATTAATAAATCTACAGCAGGAACACAGATAAAAAAATAGAGGAGCTCAGGAACATGATGGAATACCAACATAGGCAACAAACAGAATCCATAAAACAGATGCAAACAGATTTCCAGGAGATTAAAAGCTCCATTGAAAGTTTACACAGCAAAATGAGCCAATGCAAGGACAGAATTTCGGACATAGATGATAGGATTGCAATTAGTGATCAGGAAAAGAAAAATTTTTCAAAAATAGTAAGGGACCACGAGAGATCAATCAGGCAGCTGCTAGACAATTCAAAGAAAAATAATATAAGACTGGTCAGAGTCAATGAAGAAAGAGAAAAGAATGCAGAGAACATTAAAAAAATAAATAAATAAATAAATAACCGTTCACAGAAGTAATGGTAGAAAACTTCCTAAGTAGGAAAAAAAGAATTTGACATACAGCTAAGTGAGGCATATAGGACTCTGGATAGCTGTGATTAAAAAAAAAAATCTAGACATAGGCATAAAATAGAAAGATTCCAGGAACCGAACAGAAGCACAAAATTCTACAAGAAGTTAGAGAAAAGAAACAAATCAAATACAAAGGAAAGTGCATCAAAATCACAGCAGACTACTCAACAGAAACCCTTAGGGCAAGAAGAGCTTGGAGTAATGTATTTTAAACACTAAAGAAAAATGTCCTCCAACCCAGATTGATCTATACTGCAAAACTATCGTTCAAAATTGATGGATAAATAAGATAATTTTATGATAAAGAACATCGAGGGAACTTCATGAATACAAAGCAGCACTCCAAAAAGTTTCAAAAAAATACCTAGGAAAAGACAGTAAAGATCATAACCCCAGGAAGCCCAGCATAATGAATCCATCAGACAGGACAAGAAATTAAACACAAAGAGGGAGAATCAAACAGAAAGAAAAAGTCAGGACAAGGTAAGTAAATACATATCAGTTATAATAATATTATTGTCAATGTTAATGGTCTCAGTTCACCAATCAAAAGAAATAGACTGGAAGAATGGGTCAAGAAGCAAGATCCAATAATACGCTGCATAGAAGAAATATTTCATTCAAAAAGAAACTCATAGACTGAAAGGTACAGGGTGAAAAATGATACTCTATGTGACAGGAACCACCAAAAAAATCAGGAGTAGCTATCTTCACAGATCAAGTGGATTTTAAACCAACAGTAATTAAGAGACAAAGGAGGATGCTACATCCTTATAAAGGGAGTAATCCAAGAGGAAGAGATGACAATTATATATGCACCAAACACTAGTGCATACAACTATATAAAAGAAATACTAGGCCTCCCTGCCACCAGTGGATGGTGAGGACTGGAGGTGCAGGAAGCCATCAGTGCACGCCCATCCCCAACCAGACCTCCCTGCCAGCAGCAGACCAGTGAGCGCTGGAACCACATGGGCTCCTCCAGCAAGCCAAACCAACCCCCCGCCTCTGGCTTCCTGGCTACACCTGTATCTCATCTATAGCATAGAGGCACAGTGGGTCTTAAAGGCCATTGCCCTGAAGTGGAGCAGAAGTGAGGAATAGTAAGAGGGCCTTACTCCTTCTAGGTCCCCAACCCAAAGGATAAAGTTACTATATTGATAGTTTATTCATTATAAACATATTTTGGGCTACTCTTCAGTTTCATTTTATTTCACATGATTAAAGGTGACAGATTAGTAACTACCACAAATTGCCATTTTCTAAGAGGCACTTGATTCTATTGCTAATGCTGACTGTATCACGTGGGCTAAGGTATTATGATTGATCTAATCACTTATCTTTCCTGATATAAAGAAAATGAGATTGCCCCAGAGTCATTAGACACTCAAAACCTAAAGACCAGCTGCATCTGAAAGACATCTCCAAGAATCATTTTTTACTTTTTTTCTTTTTCTTTTTTTTAGTTTTTGTTGGTACCGGAAATCAAACTCAGGACCTTACACTTGCAAGGCAGGTGGTGGAACCACGAAGCTAAATCCCCAGCCCTCAAGAATCATTTCTTAAGGGTACTAAATACAAGCAACAAAGATACTTGCAATAAGTAATATTGATGTATCAACCCAGGAATTATACCAACAATAATACAAATGAAATGATATTTGAGCAAGATCCAGTCTTCCAGTTTACCAAAATCAAATACTCAGGGAAACAAGATTTTCTGATAATCAAGCACTTGAACAACCTGAAGTGATAGCACAGAAAGTGGAAAAAAACAGGTGAATTTGGCTCTAGAAAAATTCAAAACAGAATTCTAGATAACTGCAAAGATGATGAGCAGAATAAAAGACAAGTTTAGAGACTCTAGAACAAAAACAGATTTTAAAAAGTAATACATGGGTTCAGGACCATAATGGAAGCCATGAATTCTCAGCATAGAAAAGAAATAGAAACCATGACTGCCTAACATAAGAAAGAAATATAATCCATGCAATAGATTCAAACTGATATCCAGGAGATTAAAAACTCTGTTGAAATTATACATAGCAAACTAACCAAATTGGAAGACAGAATACCAGGTATAGAAGGCAGGTTGGCAATCAGTGACCATGAAAAGAGAGACCTCTTCAAAACAGTAAGAGACCATGAGAAATCAAAGAAGAATAATATAAGATTGACAGGATTCCATGAAAAAGCAGCAGAAAGCACAAATTACATAAAAAAGTTGACAGAATTAATGATAGAATACTTCCCAAAGCAAAAGAACTTGACATACAGATAAGTGAGGTATATAGGATTTCAACTAGTTATGATTAATAAAAAAAAATCTACACCTAGACATATAATAGTGAAGATCCTGGAAATCCAAAAGAAGTACAAAATACGATAAGCAGTTAGAGAAATAAGCAAATTACATGCAAAGGAAAGCCCATCAGAATCACAACAGACTTTTCAACACAAACCCTCAAGTCAAGGAAAGCCTGGGGTGAGGTATTTCAAGCTTTAAAAGAAAACAACCTCCAACCTAAGCTGATGAATCCTAAAAATTTATCTTTCAACATTGATGGAGAAATAAGATGCCTTCATGATTAAGAGCACCTGAGAAACTTCATGAATACTAAACCAACACTCCAAACAACTTTTTAAATTATCCTAGAAAAAGACAATGAAGGTCACAACTTCATAAGGCCCAACTGAGGAAATCCAATAGGCATGAATTTAAAGGGAGAGGGAGAAAAATAAAAAAGAGATAACAACCAGAAAAATGACATGACAATAAGTCAATACATATCAGTTATAACCATCAATGTTAATAGCCTCAATTCACCAATCAAAACAAATAGACTGGTAGAATCATTTAAGACACAAAATCCAACAATATGCTATATACAAAAAAGTGAACCTAGTTTTAAAAAAAATCACAGACTAAAAGCAAAAGGATGGAAAAAAGTTCTCCATGTGACAGGAACCCAGAAAAAAGGAACACCTATCTTATTTGCAGACAAAGTAAATTTCAAACCAAAGCCAAAACTAATTAAGAAAGACAAAGAAGGTCACTATATCCTTGTAAAGGAAACAATTCAACAGTAAGAAATGACAAGCACAAATAATATGCACCAAACACTAATGCTCCCAACCATACAAAACAAATATTAAAAGACATGAAACACCAAATAAGCACTAATACAATTGTAGTGGGGGATCGCAATGCCCTATTGTCATTAACGGACCCTCTAGATTGAAAATAAAGAATTAAATACTAGAACTGAACCAAGCTTTTGAACAAATGGATTTAACAGATGTCTACCGAGTGTTCCACCCCACAAATTCAGACTATACATTCTTTTCAGCTGTACACAGGTCTTTCTTCAAAATACACCATATACTATCTAATAGAACATAATTAAGTAAATGCAAAAGACTTGAAGTTATCCCGTATATATTACCAGACCATACTGCAATTAAACTGGAGGTCAATAGCATGAGAAATTGTAAGAACTTCAAAAACTCATGGAAATTGAATAACACTCTCCTGAACAACCAATGGATCACACAAGAAATTAAAGAAAAAATTAGAGAGTTTTTAAAATTTAATGATAATACCAGTACAACATACAGGAATCTATGGGAAACAGTGAAAGCAGTTCTACAGGGGAAATTCATAGTAGTGAATGCCCACACTAGGAAAACAGAGCAAGCTCAAATAAACAACCTAATGATGACTCTTAAGCTTCTAGACAAAGAAGAGCAACAGAAATTAAAAGCTCATACAAAGGAGGAAATAATGATCAGAGCAGAAATCAATGCAATGGAGACTAAGAGAATGATATAAAAAACCCAAAGAATTGAAGAGTTGTTTTTTCAAAGAATAAATAAAATCAATTGTTGTCCACCAGCCCGCTTGTGCAACAAAGTTCGGGAGCTCAGACTGGGAGGGTAAGGCACAGAATCACCAAGCAGACTCAGGGGAGGTTTCTGTCATGCTTCTGCTTTATTCAGGAAATGCACAGGCTTATGTAGGGACAACCATGGGGGAGGAGCATGGGGGAAGCATTTAACATTTGGTGATATCTTATTGGAGTCACAGTGGAGTGATTTTTCTTGGGTGAGGAGGAGTCACAGACTAGGGCCAGAGGTGCAGCCTGAGTTAGCTTAACCTTAGCAAGGCCTCTGAGTTAGCTCAGGAGACAGGAGTGTGGTGCACCTGGTCAAGCCAGGCTTGAACTTCTCCCACAGTCAATAAACTCTTAGACAACCTTATCAAAAAAAAGAAAAGGCTCAAATTCATGCAACTAGGAATGGAAAAGGTGAAGTCACAACAGATCCAGCAGAAATCCAGAGGATCATCAATACTTACTTCAAGAAGCTGTAGTCTAATAAAATGGAAAATATAGACAAAATGGATAGATTTCTTGATACTTATGAATTACCAAAATTGAACAAAGAAGATATAAAAATTCTAAACATCCTAATTATAATCAGCAAAATTGAAAGTGTTATTACCAATCGACCAACAAGAGAAGCCCAGGTCCTGATGGCTCCACCACTGAATTCTATAAGACATTTAGAGAACTATTGCCACTACACTTGAAAGTTTTCAGTTAAATAGAAAAGGAAGTAATATGTCCAAATTAATTCCTGGAATCAAGTGTTACTTGGATTCCAAAACTAGAGAAAGACCCAACTAAAAAAGAGAACTACCGGCCAATCTCTTTAATGAACATAGTTGCAAAAATCCTCAATAAGATACTGGTAAATGGAATATTAAAGCATCATCAAGAAAATCAAACACCCTGACCAAGTCAGATTTATACCAGGGATCCAAGGATGGTTCAACATATATAAATCAATAATTTTAATATACTAAATTAACATAGTCAAGGACAAAAACCATATGAACAACTGGAGAATGGATAATGAAAATGTCCTTTTTAAAAATATAAATTGAGTACTACTTGGCCATAAAAAATGAGAAATTAGAGACATTTATAACTAAATGGATGGGTTAGGAATTTAGCCCAGTGGTGCCACCGCCTGCCTCACAAGTGCAAGGTCCCAAGTTCTACCCCTGGTCCCAAAACAAAACAAATAACTAATAGGATGCACATTGAGGCAATACTTTTAAGTGGAATAAAATAATGCACAAGTGTAAATACCAAATAGTTTCTCTAGTGTGAGAAGCTAAATGTGTAGGATAATGTATAATAATAATGTATAATAAAAGGCACAATAATGTGAAATAGGAAGAAAAGTGGCAAAGGGGAAAAGAAAAGAAAGGAATGGAGTCAATATGAGAAAATGGAAAAGAGTCTTTGTAGATAGGGAGGGATGGAGGGGTTGAAGGAAGGGCAGGGGAATAGAAAAAAATAAGAACTAAAATGGATTATGTAAAAGTACAAATTTTTAATCATCGATATCATATTATGTTCTTAAAATGTACCAATAAAATTAATTTAAAAAATCAATCTATGTATCTATTTATTCTCATTCCACGCAAACTTAATTTTTTTCTTTAATTTTAAATGTAAAAAAAATTCACTTCTCTGGTCTTTTTTTTTCCTTTCCTTTCAGTTTTTCTTTTTCCAAAATTTCCTTTAAAAATTACATGTTAGTATTTTAATGTGCATGAGTATTATATCAAACATTTTCAGGCAGGGTAGATAAATGAGACATAATAATTTCTCGCTGCACTTTATATTAGGAATTCCAGGATCAAAATACTGACTGATTCTGGTGAGGCTTACACCATGGCTTATAGAACTTTCTGTGTTCTTAGATGTCAGAGTAAAGAGCTAGGATCTCTCTTCCTTTTTCTATCAGGACAATAATTTTAATGTTCAGCATCACTCTTGTAACTTCACATTGACTTCTAACCTCCTGAAGTACCACCTTCACATAGCATCATACTCAAAGGTGGAGATTAATTATATACATATCTTAGTTCACATACATTTTGTTCATAACATTCAGAGACTCTTTGACTACCTACTCTCATACCAAAAATTGCCCTGAAATGTAATCAAGGAAAGGTACACCAGTCATTTCTGCTGTCTGATTGTAGGTTAATCTGTTGCATCATGCCTAGCCAAAGTTTTCATGGCACATTCCTCTGTCAATATGAGGGATTACAGCAAATGATTCATTTGTAATGATGAACAGAACAATGCAATATATTCAAATCTTACAGAAACATAGTAAAAGTTGATTAGATGATATTTTAAATTGTTAAATGGCACTTTCATTGAACTAAGAAGGAACAAGAATGCACTGGGAATTTGGTAACAACCAAACAATAGTCTTTGTTTTATAACTGTACAGAATGACTGTTGAAAATATTAGTTGCTTGCATTATAAAATTCTACAGTGATTTCTTTTTCCTGTCATGATTTTAATTTTGCCTGTGGTATCACATCTTTCATGTGAAGCTAACAATCTGCTGTCTTGGTTAAAGAAGAAGAAATGAGATTCTCAAGGTTTATGATATTAGCTTTATTTTCTACTCTTATTTACATTTCACAAGTATGTTTCTGATTATCTGTTGAAGAAATTTAACAAGTTCTGTATGTACCTGTTAAATTTGCAGATTCAAGTAGCTCTAAGTTGTGCAAATGTAGAACTGTATTTCTAGTAGAAAGATTTAATGTCAACTAATTTATTACAAAAGTTTTGGTAAGGCAACAATATTTTTCAAACACTTAGTAGATACAGCATATAAAATAAAAGTTTTGATTAACTCATTATAAAGACAGATTCAGTCCTTAAACTTCTTATGCTAGTTGGTCTCTAGGGAGGACTTGAATTTTTATATGTCACATTTATAATAAACAACTTCAGAAGTATAGTAAGTGGATATAAAAATGTGAAAAGACATTGGGTAAGAAAGCATAGTTCTGAACGTAACTCTATCAGCCCCTTTTTATGCAGCTAATTATTAAGGAACTAGTGTGCAAACAAATTGTTATCTCTTCTAGAACTTCTGGCAGTGAAATCAGTAATTTCCAATATGACTGATACTACAGCAGATTCCTCTTCCTTACACATGTTTTAGCATGTCTCAAGGAGAAATTAATTTCAAATGAATGTAATGCAAGGAAAATATGAAAAAAAAAGATTGCACACAGTTGCAATGTTAAGTCTGTAGCTCTTGGCTAGGAGACAACATGGTTTATATTATGATTTAGTGAAAGGCAGCAATGAGACAAAAGTACTTTTTCAAAAACTGAATTTTAAAATATCTTACAAGGCATACTAAAGTCATCACAGGGCCAAATAAAATCTATAGGGAGATTACACATAATCAAGTACAATTATTTATTAAGAAGCGAGGATTTCAGCTACATCTGTGTATACAGAGGTGTATGAAAAAGAGCAAAACAGTTCTATCATTTTGGAAAGAAGAGGTGACAGTGACTTAGAGTGATAGGAGCTTGATTTGGGCATATTAAGGGCTTAGATCTTAGAAATTAAAGGCCAATAATGGGGTGGTATTTACTGTTCTGCATAAATGCACAGTGCTGCTGAGAAGTCAAGTAGGTAATGACCATGCAAATTAGTCAAATTTAGAAATAGGAATATTTTTGCTTTTACATACCTAATTACAAATGCGCACACACACAGATGCTGCATCACACACGGAGTCTTGCGTTTCCCTGTGGCTGTTAAGATTTTGATGAAATGTTCATTTCTGATATTTTGGTATGGAGAAGACATAATGAAGTAATACTGTGATTTCAGTGGAGGAAAAAATGCTGTAGGTTAATAAATGCTAACTGGGAGGATTTAGCTACCAGATCTGAGAGGGCGTAATCATGAATAGTGTGAACAGTAAGAAAAGTTTATTTCGCAGTTATTTGCAAATATTCTTCTCTGGACCTCTCAACATTCTTGAAATGTTCGCTGGGGTTCTTATGAAAAAATTAATAAAATTTAACAGAAATACTAGGTGAGAATATCCCACAATGAATTTAAAATTTAGCAATATGTTTCCCTAGAAGTTTTAAGGGGCCAGAAAAATTAGTAAAATATTACCATGTGTCATTGAAAGTCCATCTAAAGTGGAATAATTAAGCATTTAGATATTAAGCTAACAGAAACAGTAATATGCTATTAATTTTATACATATAAATATCATATATAGCTAGCAAGAGAAATAGAATTCCACCTAAATACAGAATGCATGCTTTACCTAATTTTTCAACCAAGATGGTGAATATGGCAGCATCGATCATAATTATTCTGTCATTCAGTTTTATCTTTTGAACATTAAACCAACCACAGACCACTAGTAAACAACTTGATGCACCAATAAAACTTTATTTGCAAAACAAGTATAGAGTTAAATTTGGCTTAAGAGCCAGAGCTTACAAGGTTAGATTCAGAGCGTAACACCACATCAATTTCCACCATGACTCAGTGCTAATTTTCAGTGTTCTGCAAAAAATACAGTGTTGAAGGGTCCTTATATTTGTTTTTCTAAGTACATAATTAGATTATGTCAGAAGATTTTCAAACTTCTGAATATATTAGATATTATTCTTTCCATGCTGGAAAAATATCTAGTATAGGAAACTATGGGTAATGCCAAAGCAGCTTATTGGACATGGGAAGGTTCGACTGGCCTGAGAGGCGAGAGCTCTCCTTCTCCACCTCCCTCCCTGCCATCTTGCCCCTTTGAGGTAGCAAACATTTGCAGTGCCTAAATGCTCCATGGAGACTAAATTCTAACGGGAAGTTCCTGTAGCACAGCCAAGATAACCTCAGGTAATCATCTAATGACATTGAGAAAATGTTATTTTAATGTCATCTGATTCCAGTTAGACACAGTAACTGCCTACCAGACTTTAAGTGACTTTGGATTATAAGAGTGCTTTAGGAGGCATTGATTTTCCTAGGCCCTTTTCAGAGTTCTATTATGATGAGTTTGTAGTTGGATGTAGCAAATGCTGAGAATGGAATAAGGTTTTCTGAAAATTTCTCTTTCAATTTCTTTCTCTTCAGCTCCTTCTTCTGTATCACTTCTAATTGTCTCTCTGTTCAAACTAGATCTTTAAAGGTTTATTTTTTTACTAAAATAAAAAAGCATGGATTACATGTGGTTTGGGGTCATACACAGGTACTAGTTAGAACTAGATCATTCTGTAACTGATGGGAAAAAGAGACAGAGTAACATACTTGTTCATTTTTTTTCTGGCACTTTGATGTATATTTTTACCAATTTGATATTGCTGAAAATGGCCCTAAACTGTTATAGAAACATGCCTTTATATGCCTATAAAATGAGAACCAAGGCCTGTCATGTAAAGGTACAAGATACCAATGATGAATGCAACTGTACTGTATGCCTAAAAGAACCAGTAAACTCAATGAGCGAAAAAAAAAAACATATGAGAGTTTAGTCTGTAAGAATAATATATTCAAATTAGTATGTCCAGACAACACAGAAGAAATACACCAAGAAAATTATAATAAGATCTCTGAAGCCATGGTGATAAGTGTGTACTCTTTACATGAGTGTGTGTGTGTGTGTGTGTGTTTGTGTGTTTGTGGAGAGAGATAGAGAGGTTAGCATAAGCAGTAATTGATAGTGTTTCTAATTTTTTGCCCAGATATCAAGATATATAATTATTTAGCTGTCCTGTTTTATTTTATCTTTATTAGGCCTTCTGGTTATAGTTAACAATGTAGAATAATTATAAAGAACTGAAGTACGCTGATTCTGAATCATTCCATGTAACATAAAAATCATTGGTATAAAAAGGAGTCTTTTTTTTTTTCAGGAAAATCCCTACAAATGTGTTTATAATGTTGCTCACATATCTGTCCATGTCCTACAAGTCTTTGAGTTGCTGATGGCAGATTTTTTGTATTTTTCTTCCCAAGCAAGCATAAATGTTGTTGAAAAATTTGGATGATAAATCATCAGTACATATCATACCCTGACAGAGTTACAGACTAGATGATATTCTGGGTCCTTGAGAAATAACTGTTAGCAAAATTGTAGGGCGTAATTCTGTTCATGCTCCTATTTCTAGTGTTATCACATTTTTATGTTTCTTCTCAGTGGAGAACCTTTATATAAAACAACATAAACATTGTAAAACCACAAGGCTCATAATAATAATTAAACAAAAACAAATATGACAGAAAATGGGAATAATTTGTACCATAAAACAGAAAAAAATTCAATAAAAGTAATTATAGATTGTACATAAAGTAAAATTTTTCTTTATGTATCTTATTAATACAACAGTTTGAAACATGTAAAGGTATAAACATTGACTTTTTGCCTTTTTTAGTCAAATTTATGATTTTGCATATTTGGAAAGAGAAAGGACAGAACACCTGACCCGTGAGTAGACTCAGAACTTTTCTCAAAGCATTTCATTATTAAGAAAAAAAAAATCTTACATGAGATGTACTCCATTTTCACTATTAAAGTCTCAGTGGGTTTGGTTCAAAAGCAGCTTTTGATAAAAACTGTAAAGCACAAAGCACAGAGTTGAACTGGGATGGGAATTCTAGGAGACACCAATAAAGAACAATGAATGTAACTGTACTGTATCCCTAAATGTACCAATAAACTCAATAAAAAAAAAAAAAAAAAAAAAAAAAAAAAAAAAAAAAAAAAAAAAAAGAATGGAGACGTGAAGCCGGGAAATAAAGAAGGCCAAGAGGGAGAAGATTAATCAAGAGCTTACTGCAATGTGTAGGAAGACTTGGGTCCTTCTGTGTTGTGAGACGGCATGGAGCTGTCTGCCCAGAATCTGGAAAGCCTAGCTCTTCACCCACTCACTCAAATACAACTTCAATTGAATGTTTTCATCAGCGGTGCTAATACTTGTAATGTTTTCTCTTCCCACTCTTCCCCTAAAAACCAAAAGGACATGTGTTTGTGTTTTATTAGAACATTTCAAATTTTCTTTTCCTTTGAAACTTCATAATTATGGATTTGTGAAGGTAAATTAATGTCTGTGTTGGAAATCTGATTTCTGGGAGAATCTATCTAATCCACTGTAGCTAGGATTCATTTTCATGGGATCCTGTTTCTCCAAATATAATATTACAAAATAGAGATGGATCTGTATGAGTCACAGGTTAATTGTACCAAGGCAAAAGATGATGAATGAAATATGAAAGATGAACTAGTCACAGAAAAGAAAAATATATTAGGGAAAAGTAATCCATAATCTGTTTTATAAAATATTCATTCTATTAAAAAGTGATTTATGGCTAAAATATATTATTGAATGATCTTAATCATTTAATTTTCAATCACTTATATTAATTTTAATATTGGCATTTTTGCTAAGATCAAGTGTATATTAATGTTAAATAATGAAATTATTGAAATGAAATATTCATGGCAAAAAGTTCACATATGATAATTTGTACAGCTGTGTGCATTTTGAGGAAATAAAGAAAGACCAAGTGTTGAATATTCAGATCAAGAGCAGAATCTCAGGCATACTCATCTCATTCCAATCCAGTTGCTACCACACCGTGATATTTCTTTAAAAAATATTTTTATTGGTACATTTTAGGTATACAATCTAATGACAGTCATCATTGGGAATTCGTACCTTTACTAAATCTATCTTGGTTCTTACTTTTTTCCCATTCCCCTGGCCTCCCTTCAAATTCAACCTCTCCACCATTTCTTATTTACAAAGATTTTGTTTCCACTTTTTCATTTTCTCATATTAATTCCATTCCCTTCTGATATGATTTCTAAAGGCAGTTTACTCTCGTACGTTTTTGAACTTCGTATAAATGATGTGTTATGAATCTGTTGCAGTTTATTTTGTCAATAATTTTAATGATGTTAATTCTCATGAATGTATATTAATATATGTTATTTGTCATTGTTAGTGTTTTATTCCACAAATATAACAATTTAATTAGCCTTTTAGTTATGGAAGAATGAGGTTACTTGCGTATAATTATTTTTACACATTTATGAATAGTGCTGCTTACAGATATGACAAATGTGTCTTAGAGAACATGCACATTTCCCTGTGTTGAGAACACACCTAGAAGTAACATTTTGTTGTACATATGGTAATATTGATTTGAATAGACACGCTGAAGCAGTTTTGCAAAGGGTAGCAATTTATACATCCATTGGCGATGGATGAGGATTCCAGTTGCTTGATAATTTAACTTTCAGTTAGCGTTGTCAATATTTTTCATTCTAAAGTTTCTGGTAAGTATTTGATGGTACTGCATACCTAAGGGTTAATGAAATTGAGCAATATTTTATATATACTTACTATTCTTTTAGATATTAATTTTTTCTAAATTACCATGCAAATATTTTATCTATTTTAAAAACATGTCATGCATCAGGTAATTAACTTTAAGTATATTACATATACATTTTTTTAGATGCATATATTTTACTTTCCTAATACTGAATTCTCAGAATCAGATTTCTTTTTCTTTTAAGTTTAATGTGGCATGCTTTTAAATTTTTTAAATTTCCTATATGAGAAACCTTTTGTATGCTAGAAAAGGAATATTAATGATTAATGTACTGTAACATAATAAGTTGATATGGATTACACAGTTTTTTACTTTTTAAAATTTGAAAAACTTAACTAATTTACTGATTTGCATTCCATTTACAGTGTCATGTAATGTTTAAGTAGCATTATTATAAATATGTAATTGTCCAAGAAACATTTATTAAATATAATATCCTTTTTCTATTTTACAGGAGAGTGGTCACCTTTGTCATAATTAGGCACCTATGCACATGTGAATCTATTTTTGGTCTCTTACCATTTTGACTTCTTGGCATATATGTTCATAACTATACCCCTTTATATGCCATTGTCATATTGTTTACACTTTCTCAATACATACCTACTTTATTTTATGCAAAGTTTAATCACATAATGTAACAGCATTTCAATTAATCCTTAATGTACCTATTGAAAAATACTCAAAGAAAAAAATTAATACTCTTTTAAAAATGATTGCAGATATAAATGGTTTCTGAGAATTTGGTCAATAATACCAATATATACCAATCTAATTGAGATTTAATTTTGTCAGTCATATAAACATTTAATGTCTATTTACATAAATTTATATTGATTCACTGAATCAATGGTCAGTGGTACCATTGCCTACTTCACAGGCAGAATCTGATCTCTGGTAGAAAAATAAATAAATAAATAAATAAATAAATAAAATTTTCAAAAATTAAATTTTATTTTAAAATACAAAGCAAAATTTTTGGAAGATAGCATAGGAGAATATCATCATAACCTCAGATGGATAAAATTTCTCTTCAAAAAGAATCACAAAGCACTAATTAAAAGGAAAATAAAATCCATTCATATATTAACATAATTAATTGAAATTAATGAGTTTTATCAAAAATACTTATTATGAAGGCAATAACAATGAGCTCTCAATACAGAATATTTTTATGTACAAACAAAATACAGAGCCTTGATACATAAAGATCCAAAACCGTCAGAACAAATGGTTCAAAGACATGACTAGTATTTCATAAAAAAGCATAGGCAAAGTTAACAACCATGTAAAAGATATTCAAATATTTTAGTCACCAGATAAGTATAAATAAGATCATACTGAAATAATATCACATGCTACAAAATACCTGAAATTAAAAACACAGTCAAAATCTGACTGGAAAAATACTAAGTTGTATAAACGTGTACTGGTAGGCACTCTGTGTCCTACCAATAGATTGGTATAGTCACACTGTAAAAACTCAATATTTACTAAAGTTCGCATGCAGACCATTGGAATGCTTTATTGCATCTGTTGTATTTTCTACTAATGGCTAATGAGACTGAGCTAAAGAAAAGGTCATTGTACTTACAAACAGGAATGGCTGACTACATGGGAAACAAAGAAAAGTAGTTTTAAAAAATAAACAGCTAAAATGATCAATGAGGCAAACACAAACAATTATATTTAAGAGTTTTCCATTTGATCTTCCCAGAGGAATAGGCAAAAATGCATTTATTTGTTTTTCCTAGAACTAGAAGTCTCAATATCTTTCTTGTTTTAATTTCAACAAAGTACTATATTTATAACTCATTTCTACATAATGTATGGTCATTCATAATTTATCATGAATTACATTATCAATAAATAATTAACAAAAAGGGATTTTAATATTTTACTTCAAAAATGTCATTAATTAGAAATACCAACAGGTATCTATCTAATATTCATTTTCCAGATTATTCCAATGCTGCCTTTTTCCTTTGGGTTGTTATTCAGCAATCATTAAAGTTCCTGTACTATATTTGGTATTTATTTATCTTTGACTTTTTAAAAATCAGAGCAAACCTTACTTACAAACCTGTCACTGTGATTACTTAATTCTTTGATCTACATTAAAGACTCTTAAAACATTTTCCAGATAGTTTCTCAGTTGGTCAGTCCATAACTCTGACTTTGTCTAAACATAACACATTTGGGGGGTGCAGGCGATTGTAAGAATGCCATGTAGGTCGTGCGTGTACTGTGTGTGTGTGTGTGTGTGTGTGTGTGTGTTGCCATATGATGGTTCATTTACATCTTTTTAAATTAGCATGGTACCCATAAGATGATACTTTGAAATTACTACAAATGATGCTCCTATATTGTATGTAACTTCTGAATACTCATCAGAGGGATTTTTTAAGTGATAAAATATCTTTTTGTTTCAGTGTAGTCTCTGAAATGAAATCATTTGCTACTCTTTTCAACTGCCACATTTCCACGTACTATGATACGTAGAGATAGCTTTAACCTCAAGTTACCTAAATTTAATCTGATTTCTTCCCTCTATCCAGTACTATTTTCTTCTATTTTTCTTTTCAAAACTGGTTTTTACCTTTTGAATGAAATTTGAGTTTTGGAAACAATCTTAGTTACTTTAATCTTTGCTGTGACAAAATACCCAACACCCAATATTAAAGGAGGAAAAATTTATTTCATTTCACATTTTGCAGAGGTTTCAGTGCATTGTCAACTGGCTACAAAGCAGGTTGGCATTGGAGAGGGGGATCACAGAGGATAAACAGTCCATGGAAAAATAAGAGATGTAGCACAGTGGCTCCATACCTGCTTGGCAAGCACAAGGCCCTGAGTTCAATCCCTAGTACTGTTGAAAAGAAAAAAAAAAAAAGAGTAGGCAGAAGGCAGAAGGCAGCCAGCAATGAGGTAGCAAGCAGCCTTCTTTGACGTCGCTAATGTTCTATTCAAACTAGCTGTCTTATGATGCACGAGGCTTTGGGAGTACATATGCACCCAAACTGTAACACCATTCTTCTAAAAAAACTCAACTTGTTCTCCAGCCTGTGTGTTCCTGCGGTTTGCCCTTTGCTTCCTTCCCATTAACACTCAACTTCCAGTCATTTGCTCTTTCTTCTATGGTCTTCTCTCTTTATAGTACTCGAAGCATGGCAAGCTCTTTTCTTTGAAATCTTCATGTTCTCTTTATGGCTTTAATACGGTACTGTGGAAAATTCATATTTGTTCTCAAATATTGTCTTCTTAATGAATTTCAAAATATATTTTAATATATTAATTTTATTTAAATAATACATTTTATTGCTACCATTTTGATCCACCTGCTTTGAATCTTCACCATTATTATTCATATAATTATTTCCAATTTTCTATAATGTATAGTATAATATGGAAACACATAAATTCACTAATTTTCTCTAAATGATAGTTGTTCTAAATGTAGCATTTGTAAATGTAATGTTCTCCGAAATTTAAACAATGAATTTTCACAAAGGCATTCTTTTTTTTGCTACCTGGGATTGAACTAGGGTCCTTGCGCTTGCAATGCAGGCCACCGAACCGCTGAGCTAAATCCCCGGCCCCAGGCATTCATTATTTTCATCTTCACTGTAAAAGTAGTTATATCTATGAATTCCAACATCAGTAGTCTTGCTACAGTAATGCTTAAAATTATAAGTTCAAAGCAATAAGGTAGAAAGTGTAAAAGTCATTTCCCAGCAATGAAATAAATTTTGATAATTATTTATTGATTTTAAAAAAAATGTAAGATATTCTGCCCTTAACCTCCCTAAACTCAGTTTCTAATCTCAAAGCTAAAAATATTACCCTTGAGCAATAAAATGAACCACTAGGTGGTAGTATATACTTTCCTATTTTGTAAAATATAACCAATTTCACTTTATTCTTCTATTTATATAGAATGATAGTCTTTATATTTGAAAAACACTTAGAACTTCTTTATATTTACATTATTATCTTTTTTGCCTGGAGCTTCTCTATTGGATGTTTCTCAATATAGTATTCTATTTCATGTTTGTATTTTGGTTATGGAGAGGTTATGAAATTATGACTTTTATTTTTCAAGATTTTATTGTTTAATAATGTAGATATGGCATGTCTTAATTCACAAAAATTTTACCCAGTTTTTAAGAGAAGATACTATAATATTTTTATTTTGATCCAGCTTATATTTTAGTTTTATTTTTGTATTTAGTTATTTGGTAGCAGGGGTTCAAACTCAAGATCTTGTACTTGCTAGGCAGGTGGCAGAACCACTGAGCTAAATCCCTGGCTGCATCCAGCTTGTATTTTAGATATTCAGTTTTTATTTGTATGGAAATACTCTCTTCCCAAAAAAGCATGAAAATAATTATTTTATTGTAGATACCTTTTTAAGTTGAAATTATTCATTGTTGCAGGCACTTTCTTGAAATTAATACCTCATCTTACGTTAGATATATCTATTGAATAAGACAAGCTTTCTATGAAGTACTACAAGGAACCAAGGAGTTCTCATATGTTATTGCATAGAGTTTAAATTGGCGAAACATGTCCAGAGGGACGTGTTCTATTTTAAATGTCTTTGAAAAATAATATCATTGACATGTAAATCAGTTTTAGAAATGTCTTACAAAATTATGAAAATCTATAATTTAGCTATAAAGGTATTTATCACAATGTTATTCATAAGAGTAAAACGTTTTGTAATGTCTATATACTTTGTCGCATATAATTTTTTTTCAAGATTTTATTTTTTTTTCTTTTTATTGAGTTTATTGTTACATTTTAGGTATACAGTACACTTACATTTATTATTGGGATCTTGTGCCTTTACATGACAGGTCTTGTTTCTCATTTTTTCCCCTTGTCCCTGCCCTCCCTTCACCCCCTCCTCCCCTCCCCATTTACTAAAACTCTATTTCCATTTTTTCATTTTGTCATATTTTTTCCTTTTCCCTTATTCCCTTTCCCCTACCCTTCCCACTTTCCCTACACCTTTAGCCCTTTCTTCCTATTTCACATTGTCAATTATATCATTAGGATCTTAGGTACTATATAGTTTTTCACACCAGAGAAACTATTCGGTATTTACACATGTGTTACTTATTTATTTCACTTAGGAGTATAAAATATTTAATTATAAATTATATGAAAGACAAATAAATGCCCATCAAGTATGGCAATGTGGAAAGTTTTCCAATAGGAAATAAAATTTTTTCATACGAATTTAATTTTTTTATACAAAACAAAGAATTTCTTGGTATCATTTTCAATAAAGTCAATCCTAACTTTATTGTAAATTACCCAGAAAATCAAGACTTTTTTGTCAACACATCATAGCAAAATAAAAATCTAACGTTCAAATTAAGCTCAATCTAATAAACTATTATTCTTCCTTTTTAATAATGTCATTCAGGTATTCCTACTGAACTCATGGCTATTAAAACTAATTTAAAATTGTATTTACTTACTGTATTAGCAGTACAAAATTTACTAATTATAAAATTTTTTGTTGTCTCCTTAGGACTCATGAGAAGGACATAATTCAGGAGATGTGTAAGAAGAATTTTTTAAAAAAATTATGTAGACTACCTAGAAGTTAAAGAAAGAAGAACACACTTAATTGCAGGGCATTTGATTGATATAGAAGGAAATGAAAGTAAGATGGAACAGAAAAAAAATATTTCCCATTATAACAGTAGGGCACATAACTTTTTAAGATTGGAATTTAGAGTACTTGATATATGTATGTATATTCATTATTTCTAAATAATTTTGATGATGAATAATACATAATAATAATCATATATAGATAATTACATATACACATATGTAAATAGTGAATTCATAGATTTGAGAACCAACGAGTCTTTTAATAGATGAACATGGTATATCTATTTTTATTTTTGTATATTTAGTCTATGTCTTCAGAATTTACTAATTTGTATTCTTTTGTTGAAAAAAACACATTAAAGTTGTTTCTGAGTATTTTATTTTTTTAGTTGGTATGATGATGTATATTTTTAATTATTTAAATTTTCTACCCATTCATGCTGAAATATAGAAATCAGAAATTGGGTTTATTGGCTCTGATATTTTGTAAAATATAAAATTCAGGCATTACTCCTACAATTTTCTTGTAAATTTGTTAGATTTTTGAAATGTAGGTGATGCCATTATTTGATAAAACAAAATTTTGTTTCATTTTTCTTCTTTTTTTAACCTGGGATCAAACTCAGGACCGTCCACTTGTGAGTCAGATACAGAACCGCAGAGCTAAATCCTCAGCCCCTGCTTCATTCTTTTCAATCTGCATTTCTCCACTTGCTTCACTGTACTGAAGGAACATTAGGTACAATTTGAAGTAGAATAGATATCTACATTGACTGTCAGAGCTTAGGGAAAAGTGATCATTAACTCATGATAAATTGTAATTTATGTTAATATATTTCTGCTGTCTATATGTTGTCAGGGTTATTTGGCATATTTTACTGTGACTATTTTTGAAAAATAGTTTTGTCTGGGTATGGAGTTGAGTGTGGTTTTTGAGCTATTTTAAGAGTATCATCACATCTCTTTTAATTTATATATTTTGAAGCAAGAAAATTTTCATTTTTACATTTGCTTATCTGGATATAGCTTATCTTTTACTTTAGGATAGCTTATTATTTTCCTTTTACTACTGATCTTCAGCCATTTTATTTTCTGTTTTTTAATGTGCAGTTCTATATATTCAAATTGATTTGGGCTTATTAAATGTCTTAGATTTCTGATCTTAGAGTTTTCATCAACTTTGAAACCTTTTCAGTAATTTTTTTTTCACTCTTTTGGTACCCTTTTCCTTTTACAATGTTTGAACAGTATATATGACTGATTGTATGGTATTGTTCTGTGTGTCAGTAAGGTTCTAGTCCATACGGTTTCTCCTTCTCTAACTCCATTTTGGTTATTTTGTGATGTTTATATTCTATTTATTTAAATTCCACTTATGATTAAACTTAAACAATTTATGTCCTACTTGTTTTTATTTCCTCATTTCTTTCCATCATATTTTATTTTAAATATTAAGTGTGTGTGTATAATATACAAAGGGAGGACAGGGGTAAGGGGGGAAAAATGAGAATCAAGACGTCGTGTAGAGGTACAAGATCCCAACAATGAATGTTACTCTACTGTATCCATAAAATGTACCAATAAACTCAATTAAAGCTGAAAAAAAACTTCTAGTATCTGTCCATTAATTTCTTCATCATTTCTGTTTTTGTCAGAGTTGACTCATTTTTCTTTTTTTTTTTTGTCACATAAGCAGAATTTGCTTTATTTGCTCATCAACTATTAGGAATCCTACAGGATTTAATATTAGATATTTTGTATTAATTTGAGAGTACTGAAATTTGTTCTGAAAGTCAAATATATCTTTATTTTTAAGTGCTCTTAGGACTGTATTGAAGTAGTTTTTGTGGTTGTTTTTGTTTGCTTTTGTGGCATTGGAAATTAAAACCAGTGTCTTTGCTCAAACTCCTGCTCCATTTATTTCATGCTCCCAAAGTATTGAGATTATGTATGTGTGTTATTGTGTTTGATCTAGAGTAGTTTTGGTTTCTTTTCTTCCCTTTGTTTTGTTTTGTGTAGTTCTAATTAACCATACTTCTTAAGTATGCCAGCAAGGTCTTTCTGAAAAATTCTTTGTGCTTTCAAAATCATCTTTCAATACTGATTGCTTTTGTGTAAGGTCTTGAAAATTATTAACTTGCATCACTCTGAAAACTGTTCTTTCTTAAGAAGATATTCTTTGTAGACCTCATATCACATTTCAACCTATGTATGCTAAAATAGATGTTCAGCTGAAAAAATTTATATGGCTTCTGAAATTCCTTTTCTTGGAAACACCTTGAAAGGATTCTACTCCTTTTTTCGTAAATGTGATTTTATTTTTTAAAAATTTTTACATGCTTGTAGGTAAATAATGCTTACACAGTTATATTCATTGTGGGGAGGTGGTACATCTTAATTATTTTTAGTCTCCTCCTTCTCCTCTCTCTGCAGCTCTTACACCTCCCTTCTCATATTCAAACTATCTAACATCCTGTTTCCTATGAAATCCCAACATTTACCGTTTTTTTCTGTGGCATCAGGAGGGTACTGGTTACTTCATTTTATTGAAAGCATTTCCACAATGAATACCTTTGTCCCTAGTAATCTGTTACTTGGTTAGGTGGGCTGATTCTTATATCCCTACTAATCTGGTTAGGGAAGATTCTTACCAATGGTTGGTTGCTCTTCCAGAAGCTACTTTCTTTAGTATTTATTATGCTTGCTACAGACCAAGCCTAAATTTCTTCTTTAATAAGAATTGAATGTGAAAATAGTATTCCCATTATACAGATGTGAGTCTTAAGACCCAGCAGCGCCTTGTGGCCCTTTGGTCAGCAAGGGAGAGAACTATTTCTTTGATTTTAATTAGTATTGAAAGTAGGGTTTTCATACTGAGCTACATACCCAACAAACCACCCCCTACCATCTCTGACTAGGACTCACTAAGTTGCACAGGCTGGACTCAGATTTGCAAACATCCTGCTTCAGTTTCCCAGAATTCTGTTAAAAGAATGATAGGCCACCAAATTATAGCCACCTTAGTCATTTTGATTCTGCTCTTTGCTTCACCATTGAGTTGATAATGTTAAGTCCATTTTAGCCTTCTCCACTCCTAAACCACAAATTCTATATCACGTGTGGGTCAAGAATCTGAATGACAGCTGTGATCACATAATTCTCTGCAGTCTGGCGATCAGAGTAAAAAACGAATATTTCTAATATTTTTCATCTATTTTTCTAGTAGTTCATTTTTTAATGAATAACTCAAATTCATATTATGCTTATGGATGAAACCAGTGCAGGAAGTAACGTTACATGAATATTTTGTTTCTCATAGCTTGGTCTTCATAAATGGAAATCATTTGAAATCAGAATTAACTTGGAACATAAAGTTCAAGGTTATTATTTCTCTTTAGAAATAATTATAATTTTATAGTATTGTATAATATTATAATAATTATAATTATATCTCTCTCAAGCCACTAGTTTGTATTTCAAATGGTAATGAACTGAAAGATCTTCTCCATTTACTCTCAGAAGAGATTTGTTTACAAACATAAAATCTCATTCATTTTCCTGAATAGCAGAGGGCATATATTGACTAGTGAACGGACCTGTTTAAACTGTACAACTCATGATTCCGGTGCTTACTCTCTGTAATAATGCAAAACCCCATAAAGCATATGTATATGATAGTCAGTTTGCACTGCGATGTGTATTGTACATAGAGATTAAATGTCAAAGTACACCAGAGTTTTCATAGTATATTTCAAGGAGTCATTTGCTCCAGCTCAAATCCATGGTTATGCCTAAATGCTATATCAATTAATAATCTGCTTCTGCATTTTGATGTTCAATATTTCCTTTCAAATAAAATTTCGTTAACGTTTACAACTCTATTTTTGACAAATTGATTATTTGATCATATGGTATTTATAGTCATGAGTAAGTGCAATATAAAAGAATGTTTTAATTATTTAAGAAAAGTCAGTTTTCAAAATAGTAAACATTTTTTGACAGTATCAAGTAGCTATGAGTTATACATAACACGTCACTTTAGAATGGTGTCATTTCTAAGAGACATTTCTCAAAATTTATGCTACAGAAAGCACTTTGGTTTGTAGCAGGGCTATAGTTAACAAAGTTGCTAAAAGCCAAGAAGAAATTGCAGATTTCCAATTTTGAGTGTTTCATCCATACGCTCATGTACTTAAGAGCCTTAATTAGTTACAAGCCTTTATACATAAATGAGTTATTTCCCTAAACTTTTGTCAGCCAAAATATTATTTTGAAGAAGAAATTATGATGAGCTCACTCCCAATAAAATTTTTGCCTTTTGTTTCAGCACTGGAAAATGAATGGCCTTCACACTGAACTACAACCCACGTGCTTTCTCAATTTTTTATTCTGATACAGGACCTAGATAAATTGCTCAGTTGCCCAGGCCAGGCTTGACGTTTTTTGCTTCTGCTTCAGCTTGCTAAAGTGCTGTATTGAAGTCCTGCACCAGCATATCCAATGCAAAAGTATCATTAAAATTCTAGGTATTTGGAAAATAAGAGTTTTTATCATTCTATACCACTGACATGCTTTTATTCTAGAAGTTAGTTTAAAACTCAAATAATCTACTAAGTCTGTATCAAGGCATATCACAGCTTTCCTTATTCTGTAGCACTGCCAGATGCTGAAATTGAGGTCAACACGGACACCTTGAAACCTGATTGTCCTTCCTCATTTTTCTCCCCTGGAATTTTGCACCTAGTACTTACCCCATAATGTGAGTATAATTCATTTGCTTATTGTACGAGGAGAAATCCTGAGACTTTCCATTTACCTGCCCCTAGAACATTCATTAAAAAAATAAATAAAATAAAATAAAATAAAAACCACACACTTGCTCTTGAATTACTTACATAAGCAGTTTCCCTAAAATCTATGCTCTCTCAATGATGATGAATAAACACACGAGGCATCCTGGCCTGCAAGGGTGAAACAGCATCAGTGTTTCTTCAAGAATATCCCTGACTTTCAGGAAAGACTGTCACTTGAAGCCTCACCATTTTTCTCTTTCCTGAGTACCTAACTCTTCATTGTCTAATGGTTTGCCTTCCATCACTGACAGTCTTCTTATAGCCTTCATTCATTTAAAGCGACCTCAAGCTCTTTAGTGTTGGTCTTTGAAAAGCACCTGGCCACCATACCCAAGACTCCATTCTTTTTCCTTCATGATTTGTGTTATTGCTAAAAGTACTGTTAGAAATTTATGATCAAAAACACAGGAAACAAGATGAGAATATATGGCTTATGTCTTTTATCAGTACTGAGAAGTATTTCTTTTATATAAAATTTTTTGAAACTATACTCCATTCAAAACATAAGGGAACATAAAAGCTGAATTATAGAATTGAAAAGTGGAATAAGGTTCATGATTAGCAATTTATTTAATACTACTTCTTTTATTTTTTGTTTGTCAAGCAAGTAATTAATTTTTAATAGTCTGAAGCTTTTTATCTATAAAGTAAGAGTAAATTATAATAAATTTCTACTGGAGAATAGATTATTCCATGGATATAATTTATGAATTTTTCATGACATCCCTGACAATTTAAATTAAAGTGCTTCATTATTTCTCTGTCTCCCCGTCTTTTCTCTCAAAATAACTTCTAATAAATCAGGAACAGGTCACATGACTACAGTTATTTAGTCAGTCCTGAAAGAACTTGATTTACTATTTGATGAGCCACCTTAGTTAATTTCTGTTGAATTTCCCCTAGACTCAAAATTTCCTTTGCTAAAAATGCACAAAAATGGTATTGAACATTTAGATATGTTATTGTATCTCTTCTTTATTATTTCAATGGTAATAATTTTTATTACCATTATTTCAATGGTAATATATTTTCTGTATAATCTCATGATCTAAAAAATAATCATATGTATACAATATATGATTGCAATCAATCACAGTATTTTAGATAAACATTTCCTGTATATCAGTATTTACTTAGAAAAGTAATAAACATGTATACACTGCTTTTTTCAAAAAAACTCGAAGGGAAATATAGCCATTGAAAATAAAGGATGAGGTAATATAGAACAACAGAGAAATTAAAAAGAACCAAGTTCAGAGATATGCATATCTGCATAAAACAATCTGAACTTAATACATCATTTTGTAACAGATTCAAAAATCTAGAATATAAAAGTATAGTTTCAAGATTTTCAAGGTGGTCTGTGCTCCCACTGTGCTTATAAGAATTTATTTCATTTACAAATGCATACATATATAACTTGAGGTTGGGTGTAGAGGCACCAAAAACAATTTGTTCTATAACATTTTAGATTATTGGAGGATTAGAGACACTGAAAATATTAGAATAGTTTATTTATTTTGCTTCTTCTTGATATTGAAAATTCACTTTAGTTTTTCACTGCAGTTGCATGTGTTGCAAATTAGATATGTGCTAAGTGATTGTTGGTAGTGAGTAGACAAATTAATATTGAGACCATTCTGTGTATTGAGTGTATATTTTTTGTACAAAAGCATTGTTTTAATATGAAATTAAATCAAGAGATTTCTACATATTATTAGGATATATCATATCAGCTCCTTCTTGAGAAACAATGAACCAATGATTGACTTCATCTCTAGGTATATGATAAAGAGGAAACAAACTTCCTTAGAAGAGAATATCAAGAGCCAGACTTCAATCTCTATGGCTCAATAGGGGTGAAAGAGTGTAACATTAAAATTCCCCAGTCTTCTCACCAATGATATCTTAAGAAGTAGTTACTAAATGGATATCAGAAGCCCACACAAGGTTCTTGAGAGATAAATAGGACAAAAGGAACATTGCTGAACATAAAGCCTTCACCAATCACAAATATACTGCAAGGTCAAAAAGGCTCAGAGATATCACCATTTTGCATGATCCTTTTTTCTGTATGATGGTACCCCAGGAACACTAGGCACATGGTAGCACTGCAGGGAGATATGCTTAGGATAGGTAAAGTAGAAAGTGAAGATATTATGAAAAATACCACCATGAAAGAAAAATCCCATAAGAATGTGTCCTTGCTCAAAAGAGAAAGTGGATAGACTGTAAATCTTAACTATAAAGCACAGATTTCTAAAATTAAGCTGTGGAGATGTCAAAAACTATGTAATAGAAAAACTCCAATGACCCTTACAATATTTAAAGCCAGTGATAAACTAACACTAAGTAAATCATCAAGGTAGCCTCTGTTTAACTCAGATATAGAGAAAATTAACACCACTATCACCATTTCCAGAATCCAGCATCTCAATAAGCAACAGAAGTCTAAGTTTGTAGGCTTTGTTGAGGGAACAGTTTTTCGACTAGGTCTACACAATGTTTGTTTGGTTGGTTTGGCAATGCCAGGGATGGGATGCATGTCCTGTCAAATGCTAGGCAAGTGCTCTGCCACTAGCACATTCCCATGATCGTACTTGTTACATATCATACATGACATGCAACTGAATAAAGTTTGAAAACTGTTAAAAAGCAGCACATTATGTCTGTGCTGACTTAAGGGAGAAGAATGTGACTTTTCAATAACAGACTTGAGGAGACTTAAAATCTATATAATGAAAAGAGCATGGTATGGAGTAATCAGGGTGATGATAACCACAGCATGCTCTATGCATGTCTCATCCCATAGCTCACTGTTCTGTTCTAGTCATATGCTGTGGGGAGGGGCTGGTCCACAGAGTGACTGAACCCGAGTGCTATAAGGAGAACAGCAGCTCCCATGCTCCTGGAGGGATGGTCAGCATCTAGAGCAGAATCTGCAGGACAACAGTCAGCAGAATTAAAAGCACGTTAGTGTCAGAGATGTCTTCTTTGTCCACTGTGTTCCCTCTCCCTGATAAGGTTGCCTAAACTAGGTTGACATGTGTCACATAACAAACCATCATTTCCTGACCCTATTCCCCTGACCAAAACTCCTATGCACTATGTCACAAAGTGCATTTTCCTGCATCTTTGTTCTCACGTTCTTGAGCTACAAAAAAATACCTGCAGAAGTTTCATTTAAGGGCTGTTTCCTTGAGGTTCTCTTATGCCCAAGAGGCGGCCCTCTGTATTCTCGGGGCTTGAATCAAATGTTGTCTCCAAGTAATCTTCCTCATTTCTATGTGGCCATGCCACAGTATGCACTGATAAAAAGAAGGTTGAAAAAGAAACAGAATAGAATAAAGAGCTGCTAGGGTTTAGATCTAAAATGAGGCTTTAGAGCCTCATGTGTTTGGAAGGTGATGAGAGCATGGGGCCCCTGCAGCTGTCTTGCCTTTTAGAGGTGGGTCTAATCAGAAGAGGCTCGCTGTGGGCATGACCTGAAAGGGTATAGCTCATAGCTCTCTTCCTGGCCCTGTCCTTTATTCTCTCTGCTTTCTTGCTGCCATGAGGTGAGCTGCTACTCCTCGGCCATGCTCCTGTGCTGTGACTTCTTGCCATAGAGCCAGCCAATCAAATTCCTGACCCATGAGCCAAGACAAACCTCTCTTTCTTTAAGTTGTTGGTGTCAGATATTATGTTTCATTAATGAGAAAGTAACTAAGACAGAGCCTCAAAGTAAATTTCAATATCCACAGTTAACTAACTGCTCATGATCTCAGAGTATACCTTAGACAAAGGACAGTCCTTTTCATAAATGATGCTGGAAAAAAATGGCTATGCATATGCACAAAAATTAGACTAAACATCTTATCTCAGGAAAGATAAAATTCAGGGCAAAATGAATCAAAATTGTAAATCTTAGGTAGTAAATTATAAGACCACTCAAAGAAAACTACAGCAAAGTCTTTCAGGATACTGGCATAGCAAGGATTTTATTTTATTTTTTTCACCTGATTTCAAAAGCATCAGAACAAAAGCAAAACAAAACAGAAGTAGACAAATGAGATTAGGCCAAATTAAAAGCTTTTCAACAGCACAGGAAACAATTAACAGAGTAAATATAGACAAACTCCAGAATGGGACAGTATACTTTAACATTTGAGAAGGAGTTAAATTTTAGAATATATAAGAAATCCAAAAATTAAACAACAGATAAAGAAAATAAACCAATTTTAAAAGCATATAATACACCTAAATTGATACTTTTCAATAGAAGCTATAAGTGGTATAAGAAAACAAATACTTACCATCATTCATCATCAGGGAAGTGTAAATCAAAGTCACGTGAGATATCATTTCACCAAAATAAAACTAGCTCTTATCCAAAGGACCAAAGATGGAGCTGGCAAGCATACAGAATGTTGTTGGTGAAAGTAATTTAGGGTGACCATTATGGAAAATAGTATAAAAGTTCCTCAAAAATTTAAAATAGAACTATGACATGATTCGCAAGTCCCAATTTAGGGTCTATACCCAAAGGGAATGAAATCTGCACACCAATGTTCACTGTTGCACTATTGACAATAATCACAATATGAAAACAAAATATGGGTCCATGAGTTGATGATTGAATAAAGAAAAATGTGGTATGCGCAATACTATTCAGACAGGGACAAGATTGAAATCCTATCATTTGAAGCAATAGCGATGAACCTCAGACCGCTGTGATAAGTACCTAAGCCAGAAACTTAAGGATACAGAAAGTATCATTGTGCATGTGCAATTTAAAGAATTCAATCTCAGAGAAGTTCAGAATAAGATGGTAAATATTTTATTCTGCAAAACATTTGGGGCAATACTATTCAGACAGGGACAAGATTGAAATCCTATCATTTGAAGCAATAGCGATGAACCTCAGACCGCTGTGATAAGTACCTAAGCCAGAAACTTAAGGATACAGAAAGTATCATTGTGCATGTGCAATTTAAAGAATTCAATCTCAGAGAAGTTCAGAATAAGATGGTAAATATTTTATTCTGCAAAACATTTGGGTGAGGGAATTGAAGAGAGATTGTTCCACAATGGCTCTTATGTTTAGGTAGGAGAAATTTAATGTGCTACTACATGGTAGGGAGAGTATAGAGAATAATGATATACCATAGACTAAAAAGCTAGAAGATTTTGAGTTTTTCCCTGAGGAAGTGATAAATATTTCTTAGTCACTTTCTGGTTGCTGAGATCCAAAAAATGACAGCTGAAACTTAAAGGAAGATAAATTTATTTGGGCTCACAGTTTTCAGACATTTCTCGTAGCAGACCAAATGGCCTGGGCAGAAGAAAGCTACTCACAATGTGGAGAAAGGGAGGCAATGAAAGGAGCAAGAGAGGAGCTAGGAAGGGAGAACTACTCTTCCAGGCCATGTCCCAGTTACCAGCATCTACTTACCCCTCACTTTCTACCAGAAAGTCAGACGTGACGCTCCCCTCCTTCCAATCACCTTCCAAACACAGGAGACTATGGGGCAATCTTAGAGCTAAACTATAATAATATTGAGAAGATATCTATGCTTAAACTGATTAAAATATTACCAATATCTACATATATAAAATATCACATGGTACACAATAATGATGGATACATTACATGATTTTATGGTGTCAAAATAGATTTAACTTGTATTTTAAAATGATTGACAGAAAATAATGATTTGAGGAAATTTTTTTATCTAAAAAATGTAGGCATTTAAAAGCAGTGATACATAGTCAAAACAGCTCAGGAAAACATAAACGGGCTAAATTATGATAAAAATTAAACAGATAAATGGCATACCAAAAGTATGGACTTTGTTAATGGAAATAAAACACAAAATCAGAAAAAGTAAAAATTGACATGAGGAAAAATGTGGCAATACTTGAATTAAATTGTACCATGTAAATAATTATGTGAAGAGTAAATTAATTTGACACAATTGGCATTCTTTTCAAATCTACATTGTATTTCACCAGTATTGACCATATTCCCTATATTCCAACTAATGAATTGCCTCAATCAGTTTCCCAGGATTACCATCATGTGTAATTATTTTCCTATTATAACTGTATTAAAGTATAAATCAATTATAGTAAATTATCTGTAAATCCCCACATATAAAAATTAAGTAAAAAATTTCTAATCAATGGAGTAGACATGGAAACACAAAGGGTGCTGATATAACATCATGAATCAAAATCCCTAATGTCAAACTTGAGGATGTAACTAAAACAATACTTACATGAAAAGTTTTATTTTTTACATGATTACAAAACAATAGTATGAATGTATAACAAAGATCTATTATAAATTTTGTAGTAATAAAATAAGAAAAAAGCTAATTAAAAGGAAAATGTGAACACAGGGAATGGAGAAATAAAAGCAGAACTAATGAAAAGAGAAAAAACTACAAAGATTAAAATTATTTTGAAAATAGTGATGCTTGATAATAGGCATTGAAGAAAAAACAGTTAATTCAAAGACAGTTGTAGGTATTTTCAAGTCACATAGCGGACAAAATATTCTAAACATAGCAATCTTCATATGTTTCTAACAAATTAATTATAAGAAGAAGGTCTTATGATGTGTTACTTATAGTAACACAGGAAGAAATGACAATTTTTAATATATCTCAGTAATAAAAATGAATTTATTTTTCCAAAAATCTTTTCTTCAAAGAAATGTACAGTCTTTGCTTCACTGCTGAATTCTATCAAACACTGCAAGCAAAAATAATAAAGTAATACACAATGTCAGGAAATCAATAATGAGATAATAACTCTCAATCTCTTTTATGAAACAAAAAAGAAAAACAAAACTATACAATCTGACAAAGTTATTACCAAACTAAAGAGAGAAATTATCTGACTTGAACATAAATACAAAAACCTTTAAATATTAAGGTATTAAATTTAGAAATGTATGAAAATAATAATATTTCATGATTTTGTGAAGTTTATTTAACTATTTTGAATCATTTTAAAATTAGAAAATACAACAGTATTTGCCACAGTAAATGTATAAAAAGAAATAAAATTATCATCTTAGTAGAAAGAGAAAAGTGAAAAAAATTATGTACCCCTTAATGATTAAAACAACTCACAAAACGGAGTAGAAGTTGTTTGAGTTACTAAGGCTAGAGTACACAATGTCACATTTTACAAAGCTGGAAGTATGAGAATTTAGCACTGTGCAGTTTTTCAAGTCTGAATTCTGAAAATAAGGCCCCAGCAGGGCCTTCACTTCATGTGAAGACAGCGGTAAAAGGTATGATTAGGTCTCTTGCCTCAATTCTGGTTGTTGTTAGTTTTATGGTAGAAACACTCCAGTCTTCAAGTTGGTCCTCCGTGCTCCTGTTCCCTGTTTCTGTCCAAAATTCTCTCTTAATTATCAGGACAGTCACATTTGAATGAAGAGCACACAGGAAGGAGTCCAGTATGATCTCATCTAATCTTAACTAATTCCAACCTCATTAACATTTTTTTTTTCAAGTAAGGACAGTTTGAGGCACTGCATGTTGGGAATTAGTGATTTGAGGAGACATAATTCAACTCACAGCACAGCAGAACCTTTTCTTTCTACTAAAAGGATGCCCTCAAATGCCATATGTTGGAAATATTCAAAGTAAATATCTCTGTAAGAAAATAAAAAATTAGATATCCATTTGCAATGTTTACTATTAAAAAGTGTACTTTAAATCCTAGCTAGAAAAGTGGCATAAGAAGTAAAGAGATATGGCACAGATGCTGGGAAAGTTGAAGTTAAAATATCCCCATTCATACATAAAAATTTTAAAATACTGAATTACAAGTAGAACTGACAACAGAATGTATAGCAACAATGTCGGATAAAGCATAATTATACAATAGAAATAAGCAATGAGAAACTTTTTAAAAAATAAGTTACTAATTCAGATGTGGTAGTGCACACTTGTAATCCCAACAGGCTGAGAAGCTGAGTTGGGAGGACCGTAAATTCAAAGCCAGCTTTAGAAAATTAGAAACTTAGTAGGAATAGTCTGAAAAAAAAAAAATAGAAGCAGGCTGGAGACGCAGCTCAGTGGAAAGGCTATTGGTACTGTTCCCCAAGACAAGCAAACAAACAAGCCATTGAGAGGAGATATTACAACTGAATTAAATATAGAAAATATCTGCTATGATCTGAAAGAGGCTACCTGAAATTCACATGTTGCACAAAATGCCCAAAGTGATAGTATTAAAGGTGGAGCTTTTAGGAAGCTATTAAATCAAATAAATGGAGCCTCCACGAATAGGTTTCTCACTATATAAAAAGGGTGCCTTTCTGCAGCAAGAGGACACAGTATTCTCTTGGAAGTCAAAACTGGACCCTACCCTATTTTGAAGCAGGTATCATGATTTTCCAGCCTGTATCATGAGGAACAATGAATTTATATTTTTAATAAATTATTAAATCTAAGATGCTTTGCAACATCAACCAAAATAGACAATATCCAATAATAAGCTTATTGAATGATATATGAGTTCACCCTTGAAAAAGTAAAGCATTGCAGTGATAAATTAATGGAGAATTGAATAAATGTGGCAGTATGCCAGGTACATGCACAAAAATACACAATCAAATTTAAAGTTTATTTCCCAATTGATCATTTTTCTGTAATTCCATTTGAAGTATAGTCAGCAATTTTCACTTTTGGCCGTGTGCATTCACAGACACCAGAGTCACTCTCCTACTTGAAATAGCTAAAAGAAACCAAGTACACCAAGTACGATACAGATAAATTCCATTACACAGATAATCCTTTAAAGAATCCTGGGCATCAGGCAGTGAATGCCAGCAATCATTAATACAAAGGAGTAAGGAAACCACCCACAATTGTCCCTGCTTAGTATCTTGATGTGGCAGTATCCAGTGATGGTACCAGTATCAAGAGTGTGGACAGGGGAGGTAGACTGCCTGGAACCACAAGGGATTCTTCAGTTTAAAATGTATAGCTTAGTGTTGGGTTGATAAAGATGTTAAATATTACAATGGAGCAATGGAGCAAGCGATTCTGAAAAAAAAATTCCAAGTTTTTCTTTCACAGTTTCCCTCCCGATGAGTATTGACAAGGGTAATGATCAGTGTATCCATCTGAAGACAATATGTCAGGCCTAAGCTAAAAGTATATATTGAGGACTATAAACATTTTAATTTGTACATGAATTTTACTTCAAATTAAGTTCATCTTCTGGAAGTTCGTTACGTATAGGTGGATAAAGGGATTCAGAAAGACAAAACAGTTAATCTCAGTAGCATTCATTTATTTTTCAACTGGGCTAAAAACATTAAACTTAGCACATTCATTGTGAATACATAAACATATAGTATCTCCAAATATATTGTTCAATGACAGATATTCTAGCATACAGTAGAAAGAAAGGACTACTTAATAACTTTGAAAAATGTCATGGAAAATATCTCAGTAATTATGTGTAAGACATGTGAAGAGATTAGGAATGTGAATGGTACGGTTGGATCAATATTTCATTATTATTTAAACCTCACTGGAAAGACTCAGTCAACTACATGGGAACTGTGGTTTTCTAACATCCTCCTACAGTGATGTTTATCATTATTCATGCTTTCATGCAGTCTAAAGAAATAATTCAAGTTTAAATGATCAGAAAACAATTAAGTCCATGGACAATTATTTTAGCTTATGTCTCCTAATACACATGAAATGGTGGACAAACCCCAACCAGTATCTGAACAATTGGTACATCATGAGTGACATTATTGAAAAAGATTTACTCAGTGGGATAATTATGAGGGGAAGGGATTTATTACAAGAACAATTTTATAATATTAATTCAAATTTCATATCTCACAAAACTGTAAAATGTTGTTTTAACTTAAAGTATTTCATATATTTTTTTGCTTTGACACACTTTTAATTCTCATTTTATAAATATTCATGTCTTAGCCAATTTTAAATTATTAAATCCACAATTATTTAATTGAGGAAAATTTTTCCAAATCTTGTACATCATGTTCTTCATTTGCAAAGTTTCATAACTTCTCTATGCAAAACTCTTCTATACATTTAGGGGGTGATTTGTGCAACAAGTTCCCTTTTTTCTCTTATAGTAAGGTGTCAATTAATAATGGGTTGCATTCTGGAAAAATGCCTTGTAGGGTAAATTTTCCATTGGATGAACTCCATAGAGTGTACTTACACCAACCTATTTTGTACAGTATACTTGGTATATACATTGATGTACACTACTGTCATAATGAAAAATATAACTCGAGATCAAATCAAGAGAAAATGATGCAATGAAAAGACAAGGAAAACAATGGATGTAAGAGGCTTTTCTTCAAAGAACATGGCATATTATTTTACAGTAACCTTTTTTCATATGGAAGAACACTGTAAAATAACAATAAGTGGTATACTTATACTAAATGCATATACTGCTAACAGTTAATTATTGTTATTTAGTACTATACACTTTACATATGCCTAAGTGCTATATGTTTTACTGACTAGCAGCATAGCAGATTTGTTTACATTCACCATCTCTATAGGTACACAATTAATGCATTTCACTATGACACTGTGATGGCTATAGTCTTACTAGAATATAGGAATATTTCAGGTCCATTCTGGTACCTCATTTTATACTGTTTTTCCTGGGGAAATTTGGCTCATCCTACAAAATCAGTTTAAGTGGAATTTTTCCTATTGAAAATTTGAGGGTATCACTACCTTGGGATTCTTCCCTTTCGTATCTTGTAAATCTGTCTATGAAATATCTTGTGTATCAGACATACATTTAATATTCTTAATTGTATTATTGTAATTATTTAATTATTGTATATTATAATTATTGTATATGTAATAATTTAATTACTGTACATTATTAGAATTATCCATTGTAATCCATATTGTTAAGAATATACAATAATTAATTATATAACAATCCATGCAATAATAACATATTGTATTGTATAACATATAGTATACACAATATAATAATATACAATGATATACAGTACATGGTGATTATAATATACAGTAAACAATTATAATAATGTGTGAGAATATAAAATATATTATAATTATAATCATATACAATAATCAAATAATTACAATGATGTAATTAAGAATATTAACTATATATCTAATACACAAGAGATTTAGTAGATAGGCTTACAAGTTGCTAAGGGGAAGAGCCCCATTTGCTCTCCAGAGAATCAAAGCCATATGAATCCAAAGTGGCTGTCTGCACAGGGGAGAACTGAGGAGCCAATAATAGTCTAAGATCAAAAGCTTGGAAGCTCCCTGCCTGGTCACCAGGAGAGTCTGTGTTAGAACACCAGAGTCTTCATTGGAAAACTGAAGTCTGCACTGGAAGCCTGATGGAACTGGAGACAAATGTTCAAAGGGAAGTTTGAAGATCAGACCTCTTCAAAAGACAAAGGGGAGGCTTCCTTCCTTCCTTTTTATTCTATCAAGGCTGCAAGACTGGTGGCTGACACCATCCATCATCCATATTTAGAATGAGACTTTTTTCAGGTTACAGTCCATATATCTATCATTTCCAGACACAACTTGAGCTTTATTAATCCACTGGATAATTCATATTCAAATCAGATCAACATATTACGATTAATGACTACAACTTTACATGAAAAGAAAAAAATATATCATTCACTCTACTTTGTGTGCCTGCATGAAATGTGAGTTACATGATATACAGTTTTTGGCAAATATCGTTAAATAATCTCCTCCTAACACAGAAAATTTCTTGACAAAATAAAGTGAAATGGAAAAAAATTGCTATGAAATAAGGATGAAGCTAGAATGTAAAATGCACCATACAGAATCAACTCAAAAGCTACAAAGACAGGAAGGTATCTCCCCCTTTCCCACTGCCAAGAAATATCAATTCCACACACGTTCTAAGGGAAAGAATCACTAGTTAACTTTTAGTTTACATGGTAGCAGCATTCGTCACACAGGTACTAAATCACTTGTTAACTGGGGTCACCCTCCTCTCTCAGGTACACAAAACTTATTAGGATATTGTTTATTTCCTGGAGTAAAGTTAAAGATAAAAGTTTCTTCCATTTTATACTTTGTGGCAAGTAGAGTGCAGCTTTCCTTCATCTCCTCCAACTCCAGAAGAGAAATATTTGTTTCCCTTAATGATTGAAGAAAATGTCCTGACTTAATCAAATCTGTTGTGAGCAAATCTTTTGAGTTTCATTATTTCCGTGTGATTGTGGAACCTAAAAATATGGAAAAAGTTTTTCTTTTAATCTTATTTTCTCATCTGTGAATCCTGCTTTAAGACTATGAGCATAGAATATGCTGCTTCTCTGGAGAGAAGAAATGTGATACAAGTGATGCTTACTTAATAAAGCAACAACTCATTCAAGACAGCAGGCCAAACTCATTTCATTTATAATGACTTTTTTTCCATTTAAGTTTATTGGTACACTTTAGGTATACAGTACAGTTACATTCATCTTTGGGAAGTTGTACCTTTACATGATGTAAACTTGTTTTACATAAAGAGAAATATCCCTTTTACCATATTAGGAAATTTACTGGCCTTCTAACTACTTGTATTCACTGATGTATTCTTTTCACTCATCTATATCTGTCCTATAGAAAACACCTTTTAAATGTTATTTTTCTGCAATGTCTTCTATGAATATTCTAGAGGAAAGTAAAAGCATTTTCTCAGATTTACTGTAATATAACATGAGACCTTTTAAGTACACCACATATTTATAAGATTTCCACTGAGATTGTTTGCAGTTATACTAATATACAAATATGACTGTAATGCATATCCCTTGAACTTATAGTACTAGAAGATGATGGATTTGTCCTTGAGGTAAAACACACATGAAAACTGTGTTTAATATATTGACGAACTGAAGTAAATATGAATTTCTCCCTTATATATTTAAATAGATCCTTTTGGTGTGATAACATTTGCACATAAAACTCATCAAATCTTATGCCTGGGAAATTGCCTCCAAGGTGTTATACAGATCTACGTTCATTTTACTATTTTTCCTATTGCTGTTTTCATTTATGAAATGAAGTTATACCAAGGAAATAATTAAAATGATGAAGGTGAAGCTTATATGTGAGAGGATAAATGGATAAGGATAAAACATCACATTCATTCTAGACTTAGTTCTTACAATACAAAATGATTTATAATTAGGCATTGCATTACCATTATTATACGATTGAAATTGTGTTCCTAGGTACATGCTTATTTTCTTATTTAATGGGTACACACTGAGTAGGCCAGGTAGTCAGGTAGAATTTCCACTGCAGGAAATACAAATTCTAAACCTTTGAAAAGGCATTCTGTTTTATTCCCTATAATTAGGCAATTAATTCCACTCAGGTTTATAGACTGCATGTAGTGAGGGAGAGGTAAGAGAAAGTTGTAGAATTAAATATTTGTTTTTAAAATAAAGGTCACTAAAACATTTAATACAATAACACTTTATACTCCATAAATATAAGTTTTCTGTCAACTAAAACTGACTGATCTAGGCCTATTTAACTGGGGAAAAAAAAAAAGAATTCAAGGAAAAAAAAACTGAGAAACTCAGTTGAAAACTTAGGTTCTTTTCTATTATGCAGAACATTTTGTTTTCAAAGCTCACTCATATCTCTGAATTAATAATTTCAAACTATTTTAAAAATATATTGTTCATTATACTATTAAATTGTCATTGTTTTCACAGACATATACAATACATACAGGAATTATTATTATTATTATTATTTTTTTGTACCGGGGATTGAACTCGGGTCCTTGCCCTTGAAGGGCAGGCCACTGAAGCGCTGAGCTAAATCCCCGGCCAGGAATTATATTTTTACTATGAAGGGCCAGGGATTTAGCTCAGGGGTCTGCTGCTGCCCTTGCAAGCCCAAGGTCTCAAGTTCAATCCCCAGTACCAAAAAAACAAAATAAAATCAAAACGAAAATTTACAATGAAAATAGAATAGTAGAATATTTATTTTCTCTGTTTTTAGAAAAAAAAGTTTTGAAAGGTGTGAACAAAAGCTCCGAGTTTTGAATATGAGAAATTTGGAGGGAGAAATTGATTCAAGAGCTAAAATATTACTGCTATATATTGAAAATATTTTTCAACTCTTTGGGCAATTTAGCAGATTATAAAGTAAAACAGTTTTTAATAACTTTGATGTTAGAATGGTACTTAATGAGAGGATTTTTATTAATATTTAATGATTATTTTATTAAAATAAAATATTTTGACAAATACTGTACCCTATATATACTAGAGAAACAAATACATATATATGGAAAATATACACTAAATGATCCACTCAGTAGTTACATATGACACATGGTTTTTATAAAAAAGTATATTCCTTGTTTATATTAAGTATATAAAGTATTCCTGTTCCACACATACACTGTATACAGTATATATGAGGCCACACATAATATACTAATAATTTTTCATATTCAAAATAGGAAACCCTGTCACCATTACAGGTAGTATCTGAGTCAAAGAAGTAGGCAAATATCCTTTTCAAAGTATTTATGGATTAGTTATGAACTTAGAACCTATTATAACTAGTTCAAGGATTAATTATTGCTAGAAAACTAGGCTTTGCTGTTCTATTACAGAATCTAGTGTTTCACAGTACATGGCATGCCTATTTTATACACTTTTGTAGATTTCTGCTAGGCCCATGAGCACCTCGCCATGGATGTGTTTCTCTCCTTCTGTATAGGTATTGCCATAGATCTAGGTTCTGACTTCATGTGAACTAGGATAAAAATTCCGCATGCAGCCCACATCATGGCCTTAAATGTACAAATGGTGTCATTCTTTTCAGCAACCAATTTCCAGGCACAATACTGAGAGCAAAATAGCCTTTTGGATAATATGTTCAGAGTTATACATAAACAAGAGAGAAAAAGTGTGGGTCAATGAGCCTGCATACTACTTTTTTCTTGCATTGTACAAGTTTCTTGGACACAGAGAATAACAAACTTCTACTTGTTTAAATCACTGTAAATATAATATTCTTCTTACATCTCAGTGACTTACATCCTAACTTATACAACTTCACTGTTCATCCCAGGTGACATGTAAGCAACATAATCATTTTAAATTATTTTGTACTAATAGCTCAAATTTCCATTTTCTTAGCCCTGATGTGAGATGTAAATCAAAGTTCCAATGAAATTCATCTTTGCCACACTACTTTGCTAAGTAATAGAATTTCAATTTTAAAATTAAATATGTAGAATTTATTGGACAGAAATTATTTTTAAAATAATGAACAATAAAGAATACAGATGTGTAAATCACAAAAATTAAAAGGCACTTGTTGACTTCACCAGTTATCACAGCAAAATGAATAGTGATTTGGACATAAATATTTTTATTTTTATATTTCAAGTTTCTATATTCTAAACTGATCTATATTTAATTTAATTGAAAATACTGTTTAAGATATGTCATTTTTTTATACTTAACATTTTGTTCTTTCTTTATCAATTATTTGTAATTTATTTTTTAGCAAATACTCTTTCATGTTTTAGTCTATGTAAAAGAAGAATAATTAAACTCCATAACAGTCATATGAGATAGAGATTAGGTGATTTATTATTTGATATTGTTAACCATCAGAGTTTCTATTATGTTAATGATATTTCTAGTATCTAATGAACACATTTCTTATATAGTTTATTTTTTTCTCTTAACTGGACTTCAGGATAGATCCTTGATTTGGTTATTTCTCAGTAAGGTCTCTGAAATTTCAGGCCTATATCTTCACCCAATTTCCAGCATTATCAATTTGTGTTAATGTAAAGGAATCCTGACCCTGTATCACTCATTTTGTAGATCTTTTTGTGTTGTAGTGATTGATTTTCACCCATCCCAATGCTATTATGAAATATTTTCCATGATGATTTCTTTTATATGAAATTATTTTACTCTGATATCTAAGCAAATTTGTCCTCATTTCTTTTAAAAACATGTATCTATTTTATATTTACAGTTAGCTTTTCCTCAGATAACTTCTTTTTCCAATGTCTATAGGTCATTCTCTCATTCTCTACTTGCTTTATTACCCACACAGTATTTATCAAAATGTATGTTCATCTATTAGTATATATGGAATATAGTTTCTTTGGAGAAACAAAAACCAATAGAAGTGTGTGTGTGTGTGTGTGTGTGTGTGTGTGTGTCTGTGTGTCTGTGTGTCTGTGTGTGTGTGTGATGGGAGTCCTGGAGAGAGAAAGGGTGAGAGAAAAAGAGAGGAAGCAAAAAAAAAGGCAAAATTAAATTTTATGAGGCATTGGATCCTGAAATGATGGAGGCCAATATCCCCTGGTAAGACATCTGCAAGCTGGCTCTCCCCAAAATCCAAAGGTGTAGTTCTAGTCTGCTTCCAATCTCTGAGAAGAAGGAAGGTCAAAACAAAACAAAACAAAAAGTCCAACAAATCAAGATAAACATGTACCAAAGGTGTCTAAGTGCAAGGCTAAGTCA
>NW_022900936.1:19298392-19361745 GCF_012274545.1 Fukomys damarensis
ATATATATACACAGAGAGAGAGAGAGAGAGAGAGAGAGATTTCTTTCTCTATATTCCTACTATATTCAAAACTCAGACTCCTCAATGAATTGGTTGGTACCCACATACATAGAAAAGGGAGATTTACTTACAGATTTAAAAGTTAATTTCTTCTAAAAAGATCAGCTAAGAAAAATAATAACAAGAAGTCTGTAAAAGGTGATAGAGGAACCAAAGTAGGGAAAGGGGAAGGAGATTAGAAGAAGAAGAAAAAAAATAAAAAAACAGCAATAATATATACATGTAAGCTCTCCTCAAGATGATTGTTAATTCTATGAATTGCAAATATGTACTAGTAAAGTAAAATAAAAACTAAAAAAAAAAAATAATTTTTAAATGCATTTAATGTCTGCAGCATTAGACAATAAACAAACTGAAAAAAATATATAAGGCGTATTTACTTCTCTTGACGCCTGGTTGGGTTGTTTCCGTTAAAAACAAACACACAGGCTGGGGATTTAGCTCAGTGGTGATGTGCTTGCCTTGCAAGCTCAAGGGCCCGAGTTCAATCCCGGGTACCAACCCCGCCCCCCAAAAAACCAAACAAACAAAAAACAAAAAGAAAAAAAGAAAAGAAACACACAAATAGCTTAGTAGCAAACATTGGGATATATTTATCTTACTTCTACTACTCAATTATCTATTTTAATATGTCTCAGTTTTGATAAAATGTCCCTGGTTTCGAAAAAATAATACCCTCTAAAAAACACACTTAGACGTAATATTGAACCAGATATCCTTTGGCTCAGTCAGTGAACGTATAACCATGGCAGTGTTGTTTTAATTATCTCTTTCCTTAACGTCTATGCTTATGTCAGTAGAAACGTTCTATACTTTCATCATGTTTATGTCTTTTACCTTTAAAATATGTAATAAAAATAGTCACTGGATAGTTAATGACTAATTAATAAGGGGAGGAAGGAAGCAAGAGGGATGTTGGAGGGACGGAGAAAGATGGAGGGAAGGAAAAAGAAGGCGGGAAAGAAGGCAAAGGAATAAAAGGAAGTAAAACAATACCCCGTACAGTAGGCTTGGGATTGAAGAAGATAAACTGATTTGAAATTCCATCTCAATATAAGAGTAAAATGTACTAAAATGGAAAATTGCACAAAGGTGTCCAGATTAGCTTACGTACTGAGAGAAGAAGGAGATAAGGGAAATACGTTGGTTTGGGCCATACCATAGGCAGAATATTTTGGATTGTGTTATACTGATGTTTTCATTGTTGCTGATTGTTTGTTCATTGTTGGTGATACATTAAATCAAATGTTTATACATTAATGTTATATACATTAAAGTAAATGTCATGACTTATGAGATTTTTGTTACCATACGGGGTTAGGTTCTTTGTGGATTCCACAAGTACAGCTGGGTGTGGTGCACATCATGGATGTAATTCCAGCACTCTGGGAGGCTGAGTCAGGAGGATTGAAATTTGAAACCATCCAGGTTAACTTATCACTTTAAGGAGAAATAGAGTAGAATCAAAGTAAAAATCTGTACGATCTGTAAGTAGATAAAAACTAATAAAATGAATCATTTTAATTGATGTTTTGTGCTAATATAAATGAAAATGAAAATAAATCATACAGAATAGATGAAGAATTATTTTAAGAAGATAAGGATTGGACAGAAATGAAACAAAGGTGTTGAATTGGCAGAAATTGTTTAAAGAATGGTCCTACATATTGACAAATAAAGGTTTGTAGAAAAATTCTAATTATATTGTTAATAGTTGATAGGCAAAAGTAACAGTGTAGAAGACAAGATGCTATGTGTGACTAATGATTGGAATTAAAATTAAAAATTTTCATTATTATGTTGTAAGTTTATGATAATGCTCATTAATTACTTATTTAATTACATATAAAGCAGTCTAAAAATTGTTTTCGGGGCAAGGCCTAATGGTTCTAGACAGATAATACCTTTCAAATCTGCAAAATAAAAAATTGTTTAAAGCTGATGGGTGCTTCTCGTGATGGTGTAGAAATTCTAAGGACACATTAAGTGTACTTGTGCATGTCTTATATTTTCATTGAAACACCATTCAGTCTTAATAAAATTGTTTTGAGTAAACAGGAGATGGCAGTATCTGATCATTATTTAAATTAAAATTATATATCACTTTAGTTACAAAGTATACCATGCTTAATGCAGAGTTTTCTATATTAGTTTGAAGTTGAGAATAGAATATTTTACATTTAATTTACAAAGGCATTTGAAAGGAGGCAAAAAATCTCATTTACCTTTTCACATTGATATAAGGTACTGTGCAAAAAAATGATATTAAGTATGATTGAAAAAATGCATTGCATGTTTAGATAAAAGGTATTTATTGCAACAAGACATACTACTAGTATTTTTTCTCAGAATGCTCTGGACACTCATCCATCTTTCTTATCACTTTCTGAAACAGTATTGGGAGTGCTTTAGTGCTGTCTTCACTGCTTTCATGTTCTGAATCAATCACCTTGTGTCAGATCTGATGAAGAGGTTGGATGAGGAAACATTCCAATAGTTTTATAGCATACGGCACTCGGCAGTGGCATTCACCAGATTTCTGATCACACTTACAAAAACACCCATGAAAAAACGATTTCTAGAGCTGCTTTGGAAGATGGCAAGAATGGTGCGTTATATATATTTAAAAGTAGATTTATGAATCTTTAATTTATTTATTAAAACAATCCACTTACTGATTCAATATTTACATGATAAATATATTCTACTTACACAATATATAAACATTTTTATATATGACATTATACATGACATGTATTTATATACATGTAAGTCTATGGAAACTGATTAATGAATAGCAAAAACGAAAGTACTTTGAAAGATACTGGGGTTACCTTAGCTAAGAAACCATTTTAGTCTGTGTAAATTAACAGTATTCAGAGTATTCATAGAAATAAAATACAGTGTTGGGTCTCTCAGAATAATTTTCTCTTGGTTTTTCTTGCTATGCAGCTTTCCCTTTATAGAAATTAACAATTCTATCCCCTCAAACTATTGTCCTCCTTTTCACTAGAACATGCATCACCTTCTGGGCCATGAATATGGTAATTGAAAGAATCCTAATGCTGTCAAGTAGGAAGAAAATGGATAAAGGTGTAGGGGAAATGGGAAGGGTAGGGAAAAGGTAATAAGGGAAAAGGAAAACAAAAGAAAATGGAAAAATGGAAATAAAGTGTTTGTAAATAGGAAAGGGAGGAGGGAGTGAAGAGAGGGCAGGGACAAGGGGAAAAGATGAGAACCAAGACCTGTCAGGTAAAGGTACAAGATCCCAATGATGAATGTAACTGTACTGTATACCTAAAATGTACCAATCAACTCAATGAGAAAAAAAAGAATTCTGAGGTTGAATTTTCTTTGTGAATAAAGAGAAAGTCATATGTGGGGAAGATAGAGAGCTGTGGGGTTTGGCTAACATGAATAAAATAAAACATTGAAGCTTCCGTATCCATTTATGCACATGGGGAAAAAGAAAGCAATAACATTAATAATAAAGCTGATCCAAAAATTTATACTTTTGCAGCTGTTGAATGTGCTGGCTGAAAATTTGAGCATCTATTAGAAAATAAAAAAAAAAATTTGAGATCGCTTTTTATAAAACGGCCTTCAAGTGTTATTAAAGGTAATAAAATATTACCGGTAAAATAAAATGTAAGAATTTTAAAATTGTAAAACATAAAATATATCTCTTTTGATAACCTGATTTTTTTCTATAGGCTATGTAGAAACAACCAGTTTAAATTATTAATTTGACTCTAGCTATATCTTTAATTACAAATATGAGTAACATGTATGCGGAGTCACTGAAATTACATAATTACAAAAACACACATTACACTGTTCATGCACCTTAGTTGGAGCAGTCATATATATGTATTTCATTATTATCAAAACAGTGAAAATGCTACAGGAAATAAACCATTACTTCAATCTAGACAACTGCGTTCTTGCAACGTTCACTTCATTTAACTAATAAGAGCAGGGAAAAAAAAGGAACTAAATATCTCTTTGTCTTTTTCTTTTCTCTACGTCACTATGTTTCAGTGTTGCCCTTACAGGAAAGTAACACAAGGAAGAAAAGGTCTGACAGGCTTCTTAGACGCTCGTGTTTCTTCGGATTCAGTACTTCTTTTTGCTTTTCGGGTTCATTGGGTCTGTCAGCACCTCCGTGTGTGAGACAGGCTTATCTCGTACTTCTGTGACTGTCACAAGTCAAGAATCAGGATTCTACATTCATGAAGACACCAGGAATGGCTACTTGAGTGGTAGCAAGGACAAGGAAGGGCAGGATGGTGCAGAAAAGAGGAGCTGACATGCACACAGTACACAGTACGTCTCTACCACTTGCACGTTTTTGTTGTCCCATAAGACTTCACCTTGACAACATAAGTTCCTGAAAATGTAATAAGAATTTTCATTGGTGACCAGAACACATAAAAGCAAGACTTGGACTCTTCGAGTATGGAGTCTTACATACTTTGCAGGTCATACACTATGGAGCTGAGGTAAAATAGAAAAAACAAAAGTAAGTTTAAAAAGGGGAATGCCACATGTTATGTTTTGTGTCTAGATCCCCCCCCAAGCCTTGTGCGGTCATAAATGGGACTTTTTCAGAAATATCTGGATCTAGAGTATGTGATACTAGATTCATTTATGGTGCAGTGCCAGTTTTAAGAGCACTAGGATTAAGGGTGTGAGTGCTACTGACCCTAAGTAGTCTAGATAAGATAGAAGGGTCAAAAAGATGCTGGTAATGTTTCTTGTTGCTTTCTTACCTTCTGCCCACCATGAACTACTTCTCCTCTGCAATGCCACCCTGTCGTGGAGCCAGCTACCTGCGGACTGAAACCTCTATAAACTGTGAGCTAAATAAACTTTCCCTTCCTTAATTTTGAATGTCAGGTATTTTGTCTCAGCAACAAGAAAAGTAACCAAGACATGATGGACAATAATAATTTTATAATAAAAACTGCAGTTCCAGGACAGAAACACAGTTAGTTATTTTTTTTCTTTCCTCAAGACACAGTAAGCCTTGGGTATTGCCTTTTACCTGCAAATGGATTTGGCTTCTTTTTTTTCTTTTTCAAATGTCCTCTTTCACCTGTGAATGGACCACCTCTTTCCAATAGTAAAATAAGACCTTCCCTATGAGTGGATATGTCCCCTGCCATAGCTGTTATCTATGAATGCCCTCCACAAGAAAGAACTGTTTTCTTTCATCTTTAAATTAAAGACACTTTCCATACATAGATTCACAACTTCTACAGATTTCCACTCCTTAATCCCGCATAAATATAAGTAGCTGGATTAGGATGTATCTCATTTCTCTGAATGCCCATATTCTATTTCTGTAAGTGTATATTTTTAAAAGTCTGCCTAATAAAGCTCTTTAAGCCTCTGTCTGATTAGTCCTGAAAATTATTTCTCCCTGACTGGAGTGAATAAACCTGAAATTTATTTTATGGTGGTAGTGGTGGTGGCGGTGACCTAATGATCCTCTTAATAGCTTTGGAAATCTCCTAGGATCCTATCTGGTAACAAAACCAGCTTTGTTTATGAACTACATTCTTCACTCAGAATTATACATGGATTGAAAACATTAAGCTATTTTTAAATGATTTATAGCTACCTTACTAGATTTTTTTCCATTTTCCTTTCCTATTCAGTTTCTATATTTTCTAGCCTTGTCCAAACTTTTATAAGCCTAGATAGTAAATGATTTACATACTGAAATGCTTGACAATGGTTGTATTTGTTGGCTGAACACTGGAGCTTCTGATACACTATTGTTGTATCATTGTCCTGGGTGCCAAAAATAGTTCTGTCTATATTTTAAGACTGGAGAGGATAAGTAGTTTCTGATGCTAATATTCCTGTACACCTCAGTCTCGCCTACTCTTCCCTCTCTTTCCTCACATTTGTGAATGATCTTTTCAATAATTTCTAATTCTTGACTGTGTCATCCTTTGCTTTTATGATCCATAATGATACTGCCGATAGTACTATACTACGCAGGAAGATAAACTTTGCAGGAAGACTAACTCCTGCAATAATACTAATGAGATGCAGCAAGTGCCTTCCAGCTAAACATTGAAAAGACACCTGCTTTCAAATTAAATTGTGTGTGAGAACTGATTTCAGGGGAGAAGACACATCACAGAAAATTGTGAGGAATCTCACTACAATGTCAGAAAGAATACCAGGAAGGCAGACTTTGTCGAAATAGGAACAAGGAAGAGAAAAAGGGGAAGCAAAGGAGATGGAAGTGAAAATGAATAAGATAAAAACGTTTTTGAACAAATTCCTCACGATTTATACAATTATTACAGGTCACAAACATATAGCAATAGAACAAAATATTCAATAAATAAATTGATTTATGTTAGGTGATTTTTGTAAAGGACTCACAGAAGTTTTTCTGTAATTTTGCTTTTTTAGGAAGTAAGAAAAAAGACTACAATTGCATATTTTAATCCAGCTGATCTGGTAGGAGAAGGTTCTAGGCTTCCGTGGCAAAATGCAGTCATCCAAGAAAGGACAATATTTTTTATATTTTTGGTTTCAAATGATTACAGTGGTTTTGTACATGAACATCTGGACTTTGCTTTCTACCTCTCATCACTGTGGTGCACACTCTAATCTCTTCTTATGCTTGCGTTCTGTGAGATTGTTTACATTCAACACCAAATCCTAAATAGGTATGCCAGCTTCTTTCAATGGCACCAAAACATACCAGGTAAGTAAGGTCATTTCCCAGCTACTACGAGCTAATTTCTTCTTTTTTACCACTTATTTTAAAAAATCTTGTTCCTATTTTAGGGTTTACCTTAAGTATTTGCACTATTAAGAATATCACAATATTTTATTATTTCCTTTTTCAGACATACTTCCTTTTGTATTCTCTTACATCTTGAATTAGCTTTTCTGTACTTTAACTCCCTATATTTCCTAGTTTGCTATTATCAATTGCATTATAAATTCATACAAATTATTTAGCAATCCTGCAGTTTTATGTCTTAGTTACTTTACTTATCACTGAATTGAAATACCCAAAAAACAAAGTTAAAGGAGGAAAGGTGTATTTCAGCTCACAATTTGTAGAGGATTCAGTCATTATTGTTAGGAGCGAGCCTACATAATTTTGGGGAGAATTCATTTCACAATTAAATCATGATGAGGCCAGCTATGGCATGTTGAGACATAGCTCCATTTTGGCCTCTGGTCACAACTAAAACCACAGTGGTCTAGTGATGCTGTGATGCTCCAGGACAAGATTTTACCAGGCAAAGACATCTTGGGTGGAACAAAATCTCCATCTGCCTAGTTCTTCCTTATTCTAGGGTTTTCACCTCTGCTCCCACTACTGCCCCTTGAACCATCTTTTACATTTGTTATTCTACTGGTATACTGAACTCTCCCCTGAGTCATCTGTTACATTTGTTTCTCCTGATGTACTAAATAGAGGTGTAGCAAGCTTTCAGGCTTTGGTCTTTGCTGCCCAGCACAGCCTTGATCAGGCCCAAAGCTCAGCTTCTTCTCTAACTCTCATTTTTTCTATTTAATAAACTCATTCACCTTGTGTTGTTGTGGTCTGCAGGAGACTAGGACTTTCTGCAGATGTTCCATTAATGTCCCCTGTCCCTGTTCCCTATACATTATAAGCTGGCTCCAAGGCAGGGTGAAATGGCAGAGGGGCATTGCAGACGAGGAAGAAACAGTTCAGGGCCTGACAGGGGGCAGGCAGGAGGTAGTAAATCAGCAAGCAGCAAGCAACAACAGCAGGCCTCTTTCAGTTGAGAATATAGACTGGTACAACCACTGTGGAAATCCATATAGAGATTCCTCAAAGAACTTGGACTACAGGTCCCATTTGACCCAATTTCTCCTGCTGGGTATCTTCTTAAAAGAATTAAAAACATCATACCAGAGAGATATATGCACACCCATGTTTATTGCTGCAAAGTTTGTAATAGCTAAATCTTGGAAAAAGCCCAAATGCCTATAAACTGGTGACTGGCTAAAAAAGATTGCTAAAAAATATAAAATGGAGTACCACAGAGCCATAAAGAATGATAAACTAGTGACATATATAGGTAAATGGATGCATATTGAGGCCATATTGTTAAGTAAAATAAATAGGACATGCATGTGTTAATACTGAATTGTTTCTCTGCTGTTCCTTATATTCTGTCCAGGCTACATATTCAGCAGAGGCAGCACTCCAAGTGTGAGCCTTCCCATTGTCCACACCTAGAACTCCTACAAACCAGTTAGTGGGCTAATTTAGTACCCACACACCCTTGATCCCCGCATCACACACTCTAGATCCAGCCACCACTAAAAAACCTCATCAATGACCACATGAGGCTTTGGGGAGACATCTAGACACAAGCCATAATAATACATGTAAAGTGTATCTATTTATCGTGGATACACACAGTTGTGAACATAAACAGTACACTGATACCTGGTTTAACAAACAAAATTCATTCCATCATTCTGGGGAAGAGAGCTGTGGGCACAATTATCACCCGATTGAGAGTTCTGGGTCAGAAGGAAAATTTTGCCAAATGCTTCTGTTTTCAAGCCAAATTGTGTGTGAATAAAAGCACTGATGATCCAAGGTATTACTGTATATTATGTATTTAACTTAATGATTTTCAGTGTACTATCATACCCCAAATAAGCTACAGATTGTACCCTGCTTTGTAGCAACATATTCTCACAACCTTATTGATGTATTGTATCTTCCACTACACATGGAATTTCTTAGTGTATGTTCATCAAGAGGAAAGTTAAATATAAATGTCTGTAGTTATGTTATTCAGCAAATAAGTCAATTATTTGAGGTTTTGACTTTAACGGGATACAGGCATAGTGTCTCATAAAAAGCTCTGTTCTCTTTGAAATTGTAAGGATAATGAGCCTGAACTAATAAAAATTATAGTTAACATTATTGTGTTTCTTTCAGCAAAGCAAGTGAGTTAATGTTTGCTATTTATAAATATGTACATATGGTTCACAGCATCAGCACCCGGTTAAAACCCAAAGGGAAGACACAAATGTATTGCCACTCATGTCTAAATAAGAGCTTAATTATATTTACATGGGTGCCTGATAATGAAAATTGTATACTTTATTCCTTTTCATTTTCATGCAGAAGCCATCTTACGTGGTTATCCAGTTTTGCTAACATTTTGCTGGAGGCAATTATTCCTAATCTGTACTGTGTTATTTGGCTACAAATATTTCACCTTTCTCCACAATGACAAAGATTAGCAATAAAGAAAATTTAAGTTTTGACACTCCAGTTTGTTCTTTTGTTTTATCCCATGTCAAAAAAAAGAAAAGCAGAAAAAGTTATAGGTATTTTTATGGAAGTACCTTAAAGAATACTGTGCTGACTTGTGAAAGCAACTGAAAAGCCAAGAAATCCAATAAATATATCAGGGTTTAGGCGATTTAATAACATTTTAAAAGGGAAAATAGAATATAATTAGCAAACAAGATACAAAGGCGCCTCCCAGTGAATTCTTTTCAGCCTGATTCCCCTCTTGTTTACCAGGAAAATGAAAAAGAAAGACCATTCCTCAAAATGCATTGTTTTAAATATGACTATGCTGAGAATTTCTTTTTGAAAAATTCTAATGCATCTATATTACAGGAAAGTAGATAGTATATCTAAATATGTTCTACTAAATTCCTACACTGAAAAATCACAGCGTGACAGTTATACAAGCTCAGCAAATAAGAAGAAAAAGTGCCTTTGCAGAAAAAAGATTAAGGGAGATCTTTTATAAATGGGAATGGGGTCAGGAGATGGAGGGAGGAAAAAGAGAGAGGGGAAAGGAATGAGAAAGGAATGGAGATGTGTTATGTGCATTTATTAACTCCCCACAAGGATGGAAACAGTATGCATGGTAAACGTGTACTGAAAAATGAAAAAATAGTGCAATTTTAGAAAGACATATGACAGAAATATTGCCTGAATTATCACATCTGATAAAGTTTGAAACTTATGCTAACCTGAGAACAAGATGTCAGCATTGTAATGGTGCAAGAGTTAACCAAGAATATAGAAATTCCAGCAAGTCAGAAACCATGAAGAACACAGAAATAGCTGAGAAAAGAGAATAGGCATAAAGCAGAAGTATTATGTTATCACAATTAATGTGGATGAAATTTTAAAAGATTTTCTGATATTAGAGGAATAAAATACAAGGAGAGTATATTATCCAGTATAATAAATATCAAAGTAATAAAATTTTACATGCATATTATAAAATTATGTCTAAAATGGAAATGAAGCAAAACTATATCTAAGTACATATTATTTTTAATGTAGCTGTCAAGTTAAATATACATCTTATCTAAATTATGGAACGTGATTACCAAAGAGGGTAGAAAATTTCTATCATCTATAAGATAGACTCAAATATTTATTGTAATTTTCTACAGCTATAGTTAATGAGAAAGATCCATAAAACATGGCTTACATAAATACCGATAACCCTAAAGCAAAGTGTGATACTAATATAAGTATGGTGTATACTAGTAAATGATTAGGATGCAGAAATTATCACTTGTGAAAGACAGTTTTACTCTGGTGTTCAGGAAGGGGCACAACTGTGAGGAGAAAGTTAAGAGCCATAAACAATGTAAAAATAATAATAAAAAAAAGAGTCCCTTGAGTGAATAAAGACACTCTGTCCAGTTAAGAATTTGCTACATGAATATTAATTCTGTCATTGTTAAAGATACACACTATTAGTTACTAAAACAATTGGAAAAATGAAAACACCATAAATGTGTTACTGGATCTTGATGCAACATGACTTCTTCCTGCTGTTAACAAGCAGCACATGCAGGGAATTTGGGACCTGGTAAACATCAGATTATTAATTAAATTTGGGCTCAAGCCCATGTTACAGTAAGTCCAGTGTGGTGCTAAATAGGTACCTATACTTCCGGTCCCAGCTCCAGAATTTGATTAGAATATACCTAATAAGCTACTGACAGAATCCCTATTTATTTCAGAGTACTATATAGCTAACTTCTAATCGACTGTGTAAACACTGTATTTCCTGAAATTAGTATCATCAAAAAGCATGGATATTAGAACAGGTTTTCGCACATCTCAGTGAAACTATTTACAGTATTTGGACGCCACAGAAGAAAGAATTACCTTGGAGAGTGACTGTGACTTGTATTCAGTATAATATGGGAAGAGGATCCAGGAATGGGGAAAATGGGAGGTAAAGGGAAATAAAAAGGATTAAGATGTACCAATAAAAAGTTGGAAGAAGAAAATAAATCGCAGTTAAAGCTCCAGATGTTGCTTCATTTTTGCTTTCATTTTCTGAAGAAAATTAACAGAGGCATTAATGCCTTAAGGGTATTAAATTTTAAAACATTTTCCTTAATTCCTGTTAATACTAAGGTTAACTCAAGACATTTTCTTTCTGTTGCGTAGTATAGTAATTTATATTCTCTGTTAAAGATAGGAATTTGTGTTCTCTGTATGCCTCTGCTCAGCAGCACCTGCTCATTTCCCCACACGAGCTCATTTCCTGGCACACACTGTACAAGGGACATCTCTGTTAGAAGCAAATGGAATGTGAGATCCATGCAGCTGACTTCATGCTAGGTCAGTACATACATGAAATGCTCATAAGACTGAAAGGAAAGGAAGCAGCAAGTAACCCTGGTATTTTGAAGAGGAGTACATTTTTGAAGGATGAAAAAAACAAGAAAAAAATATGAAATTGACATCTCATAAAATATCACGCAGTCTAAAAAAATTTCTGGTACTCCATCGGAAATAAACCGAATGTCATTTCATCTAGTCCCTGCTCGAACTGAAAAAAGATACACTAGTAACTTCTCTCAATTTTCAGAGGAGCTTTCACCAACCCATTCAATGAACAACTTTAATGGTCGCTAGCTTTGATCTGGGTCCAAGTCAGAAGAAAGTTTTCAGAGATGTCCCAGTTTCCATGCCACATATTATCTGGTAGATTAGAACTTGAGTATCTGTGACAGCTAAGCACACTGATGGAAGCTTTGGCAGGTTTCTCTATCTGAACGACAGTGGATAATTACAGAACAATTAGGCCAATTCAGACCACTATCTGAAAAGTAATATTCTTCATTCAAAAAAGCTATCATTCTATGATCCTGAAAAGAGGCTGGCTGTTTGCACATATGCCAAAAAGTTTACTTGCAACTTAAGGTATTTTTTACAAACTGTGTGATAATAAAGCTACAATAACCTCTCCCCAAGTTTGGTCATATCCTGATGGCCCAAATATACTTGCCAAAGAAATGCTTCTGGCTCCTTTAGTTTAAACTCCTATCTCATATTTATCTCTTGCCCAATCTTCATGGATAAACCTAAAGGAAGTTCTCTTTTCCTACTGAGTTTTGCAGGAAAAATTCAGGCAAAGTTTCAGATATTTTGCACAATGTCTTGACTTACCTATGAGCAAATCTCTGCCTCCTTATGTCTGCACTGTGCAGTGAGGACCCCTGAAGATGAGTCTTGAAAGGATATCCTTTCAGGGACAGAAACACAAGTAGTGCTTCTAGGGATCATAAATTGTTATAGTTTACACTTTCTTGATGCATTAACACCCTCCAATAGGCGATATGATCAAGCCACTCAGGTGACCAAACCTACTGGTGTCGCAAGGCTGAATATGCCACAAGTTTATCTCCTGACTCTCCTTTACCTGCAATGAAGTAACACTTAAATACACCAGTGAAACAAATTAAACAATTAAATTTGGTTGCAGATGCAAATATTTAGTTCATTGCAAGGAGGTATTTGGACAGAATCCTAGAATTCAAAATTGTAAGTAAAAGTTGAGGAAATACAAAGAAAAATTGCTGTAGTTAATTCAATTTTAAAATAATTTAAAAATCTGAACCTAAAGGTATCAACAGTACCAAAGGTATTTCCCAAGAAATGACAGAAAATATAAGGAATTTATACAGTATATCACAGTGGCTTTTATTTTAATTCTCTCTCACTAGCATGAATTGGAAGGGGAAATAGGAGGGGTAGGGGAAAGGAAAGAAGGGAATGAAATTAATATGAGAAAATAAAAAATAATGGAAACAAAGACTTTGAAGATCGGGAGGGAGGCAGGGTTTGAAGGGAGTGCAGGGGAATGGGGAAAAATAAGAACCAAGATGGATTATGTAAAGGTACAAATATCCAACTATAAATATCATTATATTGTATACATTAAATGTACCAATAAATTAAATTTTAATAGTGCAATTTAATGAAAGTTACTGTTATCTGAAAGAAAGCGTACAAATGCGATTTCATAATTTCCTTTCTGTTTTTGAAAATTCACAAAACCCATTACCACAGCATTAGTAAAAGTGTTCACATGAATCATACTAAGTCAAAGAATACTGAAGTCTCTCTATTGAAAATGTAGGACAATTATGGGTCATACTCTTTGGTAAATACAGTACTTTGCATTCTAAAATTTACTGTTAAAATGTTATCTTTAATGCACAAAATAACAATGCAAAAATTTTACATAAAAATAGAGTATTTCATGGCAATTTATAAAAATTGAAAATTCTATAGATTTTCTGGGAAATTAAAATAATATTTTCATCCAGGGAAAATAAAATTTATACATTTAATGAACTATGATTCAATAAGGATTTACAAGGTAAAAGTCAATACTTTTACAATTTAAAATTTTGTAATATGTGAGTTTCAAAGCAACTCAGGTATTTCAGGGAACTATGTACTTTCTGTTACATAAATACTCTTTGAAAAGCCAGAGTGTATAAACTATGTAATATAATAACAGAAGTACCACAATGCATAGTAAATCAAGCACATAATACTGTCATATGTGTATAAATTTTCTCCACAGTTACTAAATGAGCTGCTTAGTAACAGCTTTAAAATGTAAAGACAAATGCTATTAGTTGGATTGCTATGGAATGTATACATTTTCTTTGAATTTTACAAAATATTTATTTTTAGCAAACAAAAAAAATGTTGTTAGAATCATAATATTTCCTGAAGAGTCACATAAAATTTCATTTGAGAAAGTCATATTGACTTATAAATAAGAATAAACTATTTAAAATATGCTCTTTTTTCACACTATTTATTTTTCTTTATATTTAAAGTATGTTGCAATATTGGTAAAAGCATCAACTAATAGTAAAGTGCCCATAGATGTAATCTGATTCTCTTTCATTTGAAGTTTTAAAAAATTACCTTTTATTTCTTAGATTAATTACCCCAAAGCAACTTTTAAAACAACTGTAAAATTACTCATCTTAGCAGCATTATTTCCACATTAATTTTCCAACAGAAATAGTTCTAAATATATTAATAGCAAGTGTTTATTTTCCCTACTTGTATAAGACCTTTTGGGTTTTGCATATTTAACCTAGTAATAGCCTTCATATTTATAAACTATGAAAAATAGTGTAGAAGCTTTAGATTCATTTTGTCCAAAATTATTTTATATCTCTCTATTCACTTCCATGTATAGTATTATGGTAAGGTAAAGGTCTTGTGGTATACACAAACCCAGAAAGGGCTACTTTATTCTTATCCTATTAACAGAATTAGCATGGATCTGTAGAACATTTTCTCTACACTCTCACATACGCAACAATTTTGCAAAAAATTGAACAAGATAAATGAGTTTTGAAAGTTTATAGCAATTCAGGTAATCAGAAATATAAGGAGGAGAAATGCTTGAAAATGTAAAGGTTACTTGAAAAATTTATGTGGTAAAAGCTCACTCTTATGAAAAATATTTTCAATTTGCTTAATGAAATAATTTAATTCACTCTCAGTTTTTGCACTCTACTCTTACTTTATAAAATAAAAAAATGCTATTTTCTATGCTGGGAAAGAAACAAATGTTTTGCTTGGTAATATACTGAATAAACATTACTCTCTACTTGCAGGTATCTAAACAGATTCTTAAAATGCTTTCTCATGTCATCTTTGCACAAGTGTTTCCCTGAGCACTGATAATGCAAAGGATAAGTTTTGCTTTAAAGATGAACCTAGAACATTAAGATCTATAAAATAAGAAACAGTGCAAGCTAACATGACTATGACTACTGTGTAAAGCTAAGAATGAAGTATCATCGCTGCAAAATATAACAACATGATATAAAAAAACACCACAAGACATTATGCTAAGAACTACCTTCTTGCTTTACAAATCAGTCTCATGAAGAGCAATAAAAATTAACCTACCTAATTTAAGCAGAATAAAAATTTTTTTTAAATGGTTGACAAATGTTTCTAAGATGGCCAGGATCTTAGTGAGAGCTAGAATGTATCAAATGTCTAAGATTAAGTGCTCTATCTATGAATGTGAAGGTTCAGCTTGGGCTATCACTATTACCCATGCCATCATCCTCACTGCATTCTGGATCACCAACAATCAGGGGATTCATTGCCAGAGTCTCAGACACCTACACGCAGCTTATTTACACACACCAATTTATTTCCAGATAAATTTCCTTAAATTGATAAGAAACAAACTGACCATTTATTGAACCTGCATTGTAAAATTAATCCTTCAAAATTGATCAATCAGCATTCTTTTCTTAACTGTAGAACAGCAATGAAACTGAATACTGGAAAAATCTATTCATACCAAAATAAAATCAACTGTAGAAATGAGATTACTCACAATATTATATCTTATGAAAATTTTTTTTTTATTCTTAAAAAAGGTTTACCCAGTAATTACAAGATGTTCCTTTTTTGGTCTCAGAAAATGTCTGCTTTGTTATATGCACTCCTGTAATCTGAATAAATTAATTTCTGTCACAATGACATAGAAAATACTTTTTTAATGTTAGTGGATTGACATTTATCTTTGATAGAGTACAAATCTTTTGGTATTCCATTAAATTAAAATCATTCATCTTTAAATGTATTTGAAAAAAAACTAAGTAGTTATATGTGCTTATCCATAAAATGAGTAAGGGTATAATTTTATAAAGAAAAACTTCTAACATCATATAGTGTATATAAATAATAATACATAAAACACAAACAAGTCTTATGTAATGATTATAAGGTAAAGAGGATGTACAATGAAAAAATATTGTTAGAATCTGAAAGACTGCCATCTGCTTCTTATGGAACCAGCCACTTTTTCCTTGAAGTTAACTGCCATCCATTTTAAAGTGAGCATTTCCTTATTTTTTTTTTAATGTGATATACTGTGTATTGTGTGTATTATAGGTACATATTTACGAATGCATTGATTTGAAAGAGAAGACTTCAGGATAGGAAACTAAAATTTTAATATGGAGAAAGCAAAGGGTGTGCAGTATAAATCAACAACGTTCAGAAACTCTCTGCAGAAAGGATTGAAGACCAGTTTTTAATGAAAGTTAATCATCCACAAAGTGAAAAAACTAGAAGGAGATTACAGTTTTTAGCCATCCAACTCTGTTATTGGGAATTGAAAATTTTTTTAGTTGTTTCCTTGATTTTTAATGTTAAGTTTGTGCTAAACTTTAAAACAATTACTAAAAATAGTATAATACTTCAAGCTATATTCTGTCCAAAGTGGTTGAAATATTCATGAGTCTAGAGATGAAACCAATGACTGAGAATATCCAGTAAAATAATAGCTCTAACAACACTTCAAACACTCAACTATTATTTGCATTCAATTTTTGGTAGTAAAAATATACATAGTTATCAGTTCTTTTTTTTTAAATGGGTCTTTGTTTCAGAATGTGGAATCCAGGGGATTTCAGCATAGTTTTAATCACTTATATTTAACTTGGTTACTTGGGTTGGAGGATTCGATTCTCCATTTATACTTTACCCATGACTGCATACATAAAGGTACTGAAAATTTGCTTTGTGAAATTTGTATTTTGACTCTGACATATTTAATTTTACCATTCTCTGTCCACATATTGAAAAGGGAGTTCTTGCTCTCTTGCCTAATCCAAGTTGGTGTGATAAACTGAGATTTATGACTTTAAACTGCTGGCACAGAAATTGTAAAAGCACATTTCACCTACTTTGAAAAATTGATTTAGTAAAGCATTTGTTTGTTGCTTTTGGCCTCACTATCTGATAGACCTCTGAAATATAATTTTAAAGACTACGATTTTTAGGTAATCCTGCCAAAAAAGAATTATAAAACAATTAAAATTCAGCAATGTATTTTCAAACACAGCTGTTTCTCTTCTTTTTATTCATCGAAGGGCAAAAATAATAAAGCTTGGAAGCTGAACAAAAAGAAATAATCTCCACAGCAGATGATATGTTCTTTTATCTTAAAGAAATGTTTGTGTAACAAATAGAAACGCCAAACCCTCTTTAAAACCTATGGTCTGGCTTCATTGGACCAGCTACCTCCCCTCACTTTCACTTAGCCTCTCCCAAAAAAGCATGACATGAGCATACAGATCCCTTTAGGATGCTTTAGCTTCTTCATTTTCACCAGGTGCTTTCCATTTATCTTTGCAAATTAAAACCAAGTATCCTTCCCACCTGAAAGAAGATGATCTTTTGGATTACACACTTTATTTGAAATAAGAGTTTAAAACTTTCTTATCAGGCCCTAATTAGGTATTTGAAAAACTTCATTTCTGATTTAGAAATCGATATGGAAGAAGTGTTCATTAGAAATCTTTGTGTCATATTTGTAAACATGTAAAAATTATAAATCAAATTCACAATTGCTCTCGTACATCACATTCTGGACACCTATCTTGATAAATATACCATCAAAAATGACTGTAGTGCTAGCTGCAAGTTTAGAATGCCCAGGGCCTGAAATTTCCTGTCCCATGATATGCAACTTCTTCTTTTCCTTCCTACTGGTCAGCGTTGGAGCCATCTCCATGGCCAGTAGGCATCCTGTAAGTCTATCTCTCTGCCAATATCTGATCTCCTGGGTCCACGTTAGATTTCATTTTGCCTTTGGGATAAGTGATATAACTAGAAGAATTCACATGATTTCCCTGTGGGTTTAGGGCTGTTTGCAGAGTATTCAAATTCATGGAAATCTGGAGAGAATAAAGCAGGGGGGATATTAGAAGACACTTTTCTTTCTATTGTTTGGTTTTGTTTTGTTTTTTGGTACCTGGGAAAAAACTCGGGTCCTTGGGCTTGCAAAGCAGGCAGCGGAACCACTGAGCTAAACCCCCGCCCCATATACGTTTCTTTTTAGACTTCCTATGTCCCGTGGAAGTGATGCCCTGATGGACCTGAGACAAAGAAATGACTCCTCCAAAGTGGAGCCCAACTGAAGCCCTTATTTTTGTCCAAAGACGTTTCTCCCTATTATTTTTCTCTGATCACATTTCACATTCACCTTTATCCCTCCCTGATATTTGATGCAAGTGTTTTTTGTGCTATATTTGTTATTATTGGATAAGCTTAAACTCATAGATATAGAATAATGGTGACCAGAGCTTTTAGCTGATGAATATTCCATAAGGGCTCCATTTTAGTATTCAAGCTCAGTCTTCAGGTTCCACAGTAGTCAGTTTTTAGCTCACATCAACTTCTTAAAAACTTAAAACATGTAAAGTGAGACTCGTGAACGGCATTGAACAATGAGAAACCTGATGTGCTATAAGACCCGCAACGGAAGGAAAGTTTAAGGGCCATACAATGATGAAGTATAGTTTAATGAAGAAAATAGGAGATTGTCAAGATCTTTCAAGCCATCACATGCTTTAATGAAGGAAAGATATGTCATTTTAATGAAAGAGAGGCAAAATCTGGCCCTTGTCTTATTCACACTTATCCAAAACATAAGAAAAGATACATTGAAATTTAATAGCAGTGCAAAACAAAAGTAGTTGATAAAGAAGTATGCTCTTGGAGCAAGGAGGATCTTTCGCGATTTAGAGGAAATTGTGGCTGGGGATCTAGCTCAGTGATTCCGCAGCCTGCCTTGAAAGTAAAAGGTCCCAAGTTTTATCCCTGGTACAAAAAAAGAAAAAGAAAAGAATAGAGGAAGCTGTGTTCCAAAGCACACATCATCAGAACCAGTGACTGCGCAACTCCATGAGGTAGCAGAGACATCAACTGCTGGACTACAACTTAAATGGGAGAGTCAACAGATGGACTATACAAAAAGGGGATAAGGGTAGAGAGCCTCCTCATTCACAGTCATGGTCCAGACTGAAGTGAGAGGGTGGTCATGGGGCAAGAACTGGTGACTTCCACAAATAGACTGAGACAAGTTATAAGCTCCACATTTGTCCTTTCTTCTCCCTGGTCCCTAAGAAAACCACCAGCTGGAGGGCTAAACTGGGACTAGGGGTGGTAAATGTCAGAAGCCAGCACTGACTTGAGCTTCTGCCTCTTCCCTTACACTGGGTAAAGGAGGAAAAAACTGCCAGGAGAAATTCGGAGGTCTGGAGTGGCTCACCAGTGGGTACCAGTGTTAGAAAGGAACAGTATATGTTAGCTGAGAAAACCTCCTCCCTGACCCCAGATGCCCCTGAAATCATAGAGTCTTGGTGTGCTGAGACGGGAGAGTCATGAGTTTCAAAGACAGAGAGAGAAGAATGGATTGGAGCTTCCCATGTGGTTATGGCTGGCCGGAAACTCCAGGCTCAAAATCATTGGAGCGAGCAGAGTAAATTCCCTGCCTTTGACCCTGAGAATTCTAGAGATTGTGAACACAGTGGCCTAAAGAAAGCAACAACAAAAGTGTCCAGGGGATATGAACTCAATTTCTAAAAAGGACAACGACAATCCCCCACTGTTATATGTTGATACATTTTTCCTTTTGTCTATAACTTGTTTTATAAGACAAAGTTTGGTCTTTTCTGTGTATATATGTGGGTATCGATGTATTAATTTTCTGCTGTAATTATATAACAGGTGATCTTATTTTATCATATATTCCCAAACTAATGGTGCTTTTTAGAAATATCCACTTTTTTTTGACTGCTTAATCAACAACTGCAAATGAAGTTATTTTTTTCTCACTTATCTTAATTTATTTTTTTACTTTTTCTACTTTATTTTCTCCCAGTAATGTATTTCTGTAATTCTACTCCCTGCATACTTTCTTTTTACTTTTTTTACTTTTTTTGATATTCTATTGCTATAATTTTGATGTCTATTTTTCTTTTTTTTCTACTTTTTTCTGTCTCTTTATCTTAGCTCTGTACTACATTAAATACTCTGCATATAATACTTACTATTTTCTAGCCTATTTTATCAGATTAATCTCTGTTACTTTCATTGAAGACTTATTCAATCCCAGTACCTATGAACCTCAGTCCAGGAACAAAACTAAAACAAAGATAAAAAGGCATCAAGTTGCCTACAAAAATTCAAAAGAATCTAATAGACACAGATTGAAATAGATGAAATTCCAGAGGGAGTGATTTCATAAAAATAATAGTTAAAATATCAACTAGGTCAAAGAATATATAAATAAACAACTGAATGAATGAATTATCAGAATGAATAATCAGCTCAAAGAAGATATCAATAAGTAACTGATTGAAAAAAAGAAGAAAAGGCAGGAGACAAAAGGCCACTTCAATAAAATGATAACAGTTTGAAAAACAAGCAGAAATCTTGAAAATGAGAACCTCAATAAATGAAATATGTGCCTTAATTACAAGCCTAGCTTGTAGATAGAATCAATCAAAAGAAAGAGTATTAGGATTTGAAGACAGAGAGTAAATGTTAAAATATTCAGATGTCATGTAAAGAAAATGATACACTGGACTACGTAAGATTTCCTAAAAATCTAAACTGAAAAATAAGGTTCATTGGCCCACAAGGAGGTGACAATGGCTTCAGATTGTATTCACTGAAATAATAGCAGAAAATTTCTCCCAAAAGTGAAATTAGATAGATACCCATGTGAAGAAGGCAATGAGAACCCCAACAGAGAAGATTATGAAAGAAGCACCTTCTGACATTAATTGTCAAAACACAAGAGACAGAACAAATACGCTATATTAAAAGTTGACAGAACATCCACATTACCCATAAGGTTAAACTCATCAGAGTCACAACAGATTTCTAAACAGAAACACTGGAGGCCAGGAGATCTTAGAATCAAGGCATGAAAGACAATAACCACCAACCCAGATTGCTGCAAAGTCTTTGTTCAAAATTGAAGGTGAAATAAGGACTTTCAATGAGAAATTGAAAGTAAAGAAATTCATGACCACTTTAACATTGCCAACACCTAAGAGAATCATAAACATAATGAAGAAAACAACTATAAGACTACAAAAAATAATTAAAGTCCACTGGAAAAGAAGATAGAAGAGTAAAGAGCAGAAATCAAACACTAGAATCAAACACCAGAAAAGTAAAAAAAAATGGACAGAAATTAGTACACACTGTTCTATAATAACGTTTAATGCAGTTTGTCTTACCTCTCCCATTAAAAGACACTGATTGACAGACTGTGTCAAAAGACAAGAACCACTCATATGTTTTCTGCAAGAAGTAAACCCCATCTGAAAAGACATATATTGGCTGCAAGTGAAAGGATGGAAAATTTCACTCCAAGCAGCTGAAGCTTGATGCCAGCAGGACTAACTTTACCTGTATCTAAGAAGGTAGAAGTCAAACCACAATGGGTCCTGTGTGACAGAGAAGGACAGAGCCTATTAGTAAGGGGTAGAAGTCACTTAGAAGAAAAAATAACCGTAAATTTATACTCAATATATGTCTTCACAGACAATGTCATAAAACAAACACTACTTGACATAAAAGAGACATATTTGGGACTTCCACATGCAACTATCACAAATAGAAAAATGGTAAAAAAATCAACAAAACCCAACAGGTTTAAATTTCACTATAGATCAAATAGAATTCATCAATAATTGTTGAGTATTTCATAAAATATAAACAGAATATACTTCAGCATCCCACACAATTCCTTCAAAACAATGTTATTTTAGTCTGTAAAACAATTTTCTAATTTTAAAATAATTGAAATACTTTCATGTGGCTTATCAGATCACAACTGAATGGAAATATAAATTAACAACAGAAGAAACCCCAGAAACTACATCACCACAAGGAGATTAAATAATACACTCTTGAAGAATCACTGGGTCATTGAAAATATAGGAGAAATGGAGAATTTTCTAAAAATTTCATGTGATTCTATTTAAACCAATCAATACATTTAAAATAAAACCTCCTCTAAAACAGTTAAATTATATATCAATCTAGCAAAATACATATCTGAAGGTCTCATTGTCATAAAAAGGAAAATAATTAAAATAGAAAATTTACATATATAACATTTTATAAGAGTTTCTATATAAATACAATATATATTTGAGTTTGTTATTCCTCTTTTTTCCTCCTTTCCACACATCCTCCCTCCCTTCTCAGTCTCTGTCTTCCATTTCTTCTGTTTTCCTCTCTTTTTTTTTGTTTTTGTTTTTCTTTTATTGAGTTTATTGGTACATTTTAGGTATACAGTACAGTTACATTCATCATTGGGGTCTTGTACCTTTACATGACAGGTCTTGGTTCTCATTTTCCCCCTTGTCCCTGCCCTCCCTTCACCCCCTCCCCATTTATAAACACTTTGTTTCCATTTTTTCATTTTCAATATATTTTTTTTCTTTTACCTTATTACCTCTCCCCTACCCTTCCCATTTTTTCCTTTCTTTTTTGTTGTACCAGGGATCAAACTCAGGACCTTTCACTTGCGTAGCAAGTGAGGGGCTACTGTCTCTTTCTTGTTTTAGTGAATAAAAGGCATAATAACTAAGACGGTGCAAATTATAGGAGAACATAATTTTAAAAAATATCTTGGTAATTCTTTTTTCTGTAGAGATCAAGCGTCAGCTGAAGTCTTTAAGACAATGAGACTTAATGTGGGGTCAGGGAATGAATCTTCCTCCTTATTGCAACAAGTTCTATTCGTCCCTATTTAGAGCAGTAGGGGAGAGAAAGTTGCACCTAATATACAAATACAGGTGCAAAGTGTGCCTGCAAAGAGATAAGCTGGGTAGTGTCCTTCCGAGCAATTGTGGTAATTCAGGATATGTAAATATGGACAAATTAAACATAAATAAGAAATGGAGGAATAAGAAAATATTCCTTTAGGTTAAATATCAGTACACATTGCAAACAAAGGACCTAGTTACTTATAGGACAAAACCAAGGATAATGTTCTCAACTTTTTAACCATATCTCCAAAAAGGTATACATTAAAGCCAAGTTAGTCACAGCTGATTATCTGAGGTAGATAAATTACATGATTCTGCATTCCAAAATGTGTTTTTACAAATAAGAATAATTTTTGCCAATTGTGGAATATTCCATTTGGGGGGAAAGGCTGAAAAACTGTAAAAGCAGAAAGCATAAATTTTAGAAACAATAACAGAATGTACAAGAACATTTAATTTCCTTAACACTGAACTATATGATTTGATAATTAATAAGCTAATTTTACAAAGCTAATTTTTCAGGCAGCAGTTTAAATAAATAATTAGATATCTTACTTTTCCAGTTATCTTTAGATCTATGCCCAGTTCTGAATATTATTTGTTGATATCCATATGTTTTTATTTAAAAGTGAAACATGCACCATAGTATTCTCTACAATGCATTTTCCAAATATATTGCTGCCTATCAGTATTATGCAATGTAAAGTATTTTATGAAATTTAATGTTTATTTTTTTCAAGTCAAAGCAAAATTCTGCATCCAGATAACTCACATTCAGGTTTCTGTTACATAAAAGTGGTATGTAATATCACTCACAGTATACTACTGTAATGTGCGTTTTGCAACAGGGATAATATACAATTAATGCATATATTAAGTCTCCAAGAGAAACATACAGAGAGGAAACAAATACAAAATATTCACAAGTAAATGTTTAGGATTCTAATACTTCCATCGCAGGGAGTGACAATGTATTTATATTGATTTGGCTAGGCATGGTGTCTGAGTCAGGGAGAAAGACAACAGCCATTAGGCCATGAGTTGTTTAGTATAAATGACTAGCAAAGTATTTGTCTCTCTCATGAGATCAGAGTCTGAGATCTATCAACAATATTTTGATGTACAGACCATTTTCTCTTATTCATTTGTCAATTGTTCAGGTAGAATCTGCTCCTCTCATAACTTAACCAGTGCATTGATTTCCAATTTTAATATTGGATGAAAATGATTACACAATTGGGCTATGGCAAATTTTCATGAAGCTGACCTTAGTTGGAAATAAATCTATAGATTTTTTTTTCAGTCTAGAATAAGTAAAACCTTACTCCTGCATGTTCATTTAAACAAATGTGATGTTAAAAAATCTCCCTACTTATTTAGATGTTTGAAAGATGCAAAAAAATGTCTAGTATATGGTCATTTACTTCAAGAATCAGTTAATATTCTATAGGAATATAATACAAGGAAAACATCTTATTCTGACTATTGATTTTGGGGAGAATATTCTGACTATTAATTTTGGGGAGAAAAGACTAAAAAGAAAAGAAATGTGAATATCTCTAAGATAATCCACAATGATCAGAGAAATATGTAAATTAATACATATCAACTGATGTATTTTATAGCTTTTTTTTTTGGTACTGGGGATTGAACTCAGGTCCTTGCGCTTGCAACGCAGGCCAGAGAACCGCTGAGCTAAATTCCTGGCCCCATCAACTGATGTATTCTTTATAAAAAAAATGTTAGTAAATTTGAAAAAATGTTTGCTCTTGGCAGCTCATAATTAAATGTTCATAAAGTTCGCAATATCTGAGACTAGTATTCATACCACAAGAGTCAACAAATCATACAATGAAAAGGTCTTCCCTTCAACTCCCTAGAACACTAATTATTAAACTTTTAACAACCTATATATGATTACAACTCAAAGACAAGTGGTCGTAAAATGTGGAAGAGATTCATCAGTTCATCCTTAATTCTCAATGTTTATTCTAAGACTGAGAAAGTTTATTTTAATGATCTCTGTAACTTTAATGGGAATGAGGAGTAATCAGGCCCTACTTTGATAGGTCTAGGCTATTTTTATATTAAAATTCATGTGAATTCCAGATTATAGAGTAAGGTAAGATATTTGCATGAAGTGGATCATCAGGTGGTTAACTTTTAGAAATTTATTGATTTAATAATAGTTTTAATTATAATACAGATCAATCATCCTAAAACATGATGAAACTTTTGATGCCCATTGTATAAAAATGGCTTATTATCTGCTTCTCAATCACTGCAGAGTAGCGAGAAATTTATGAGATTAAATAAATACTGCATTGAGGGAGACTTTGCGGAGACAGAAAGGAGATCTGGGAAAGGAGGGAGAACATAGGAAAGAGGGACTGAAGGGTGTAACTATGAGCAAGGTACAATATGCCAGGTACCAATTCCCCGTGATGAATGCATGTATCACTGACACTTACTATTAAAATACAATTTTAAAATGTTACTTTCTTTTAAAATGAGTTGATTTGGGAGAATTTCTCTGAAATTCCTTGGCATGTTCAATCTATACATGTACATAGAAATGATTCTTGAAGTTTTGCATTCATTATAGGACTTAATCCTGCTGTTTCACCAGACAAGTCAGAGAAACAACTACCTGTACTGCTGTCAACCTCGCCAAGAAGGTCATCCACACAAGCTGGATAGTACTTGACAGACGTCTGGTATCTAAGGTCAGCAGGACAGAGATGAATGAAGGTATGAACGCATTGGCCTTGCCTTTGTGGTTGAGTCTGCTCATGTGAAAAGTAGGTCTACATTTTAACCAATCATGATTTTCTTAAAAGGACCTTTAGAGTTTTTTGTCCAATTAAAACAAAATCCCCAAAGTTATGTAAAAGTGTTTACAAAATATTATCTTTATTTTTAACCTAATATTCACAATGACCATATATTGAACTACTATTTGTAATATTGTGCTTATCATGAATAATATGCTACAAATGATGTCACTTATGAAAAATATAGAGGGGAAATAGAATTTGTGTTTATAATTCTAATTTATGATGTGTTGCAGAGTTGTATTAATAGTTAATAATTCATTGTGAATAATAAAAATAAATTTCATTACATGTATAATCAAATGTATTTTTCAGCCTATCAAGCTTCATACTACTAAAATTAAGTTTAAAATTATTTTAATGATAAATATTTCACCAAAGGAGCAATGTACATAAAGCACTCCTTCAGATCCATAAAAATTATGACATTTTATTCAATTTCAAGAGAAAACTCTAAATTTCCCATGAGTTTGGGTTTGTTTAGACTTGGCTTTAGTCAGTTTCTATGAACTTAGACATTGTAAATCCCATGCTCTGTTAAGTCACAGAGGTAAATATATTGATCTATTTTACATCTGCATTTTCAGTAACAGTGGAGGATATCTATGATTTTTTGAAAAATGCTAAATATGCATATTTTCATTTTCTGTTCTGTTAGATAAATTATATGACCACCCAAGCTATAAACCTAGAGCATGAACATTATCACTTCATGTAGTTCTCTATTTTCTATTTATTTTTCATCATGCATGATTAAATCAGAAATTTCAAAGTACATGCTAAGAAATTTCTGAAAGATAATATATGTATGTATGTCTATGAGATAGTAAATAATAACAAAATAAAAATCATGAGGAAATTCATATAAACTTGTTAAATATGCTTTTATTTTTTCATTTTTTGGTAATGGGGATCAAACTCGGGACTTTGAACTTGCGAGGCTGGCAGCAGAAGCACTGAGCTAAATCCCCAGCCCCATGCTTTTATTTTTAAAATTAATTTTATGTAGTATGAAAGACATACTATTATGATTTTAAAGAACATACATATTGTCTGTATTTTTAAAACTAAACCATAAATGTATCCTAATTGCCAAATTTCTATGTTGAATTTTAAATTCTCTATGTACTCAAAACTGAACAAGGCACTGCTAATGTTTATATATAGACTTAACTTTATATTAGAAAGGATAATATATTAGTTAAAATTATTTGCTCTAGGTATCAAATGTTGTCAGTTTCAATTCTAATTTACATTTGCTATAAAGAGGCTCAGTATTCTATCCTCTTTATATCCCGCTTGCTCCTAAGATTTTAATTATTTATTTTTCCCCGTCTCTTGGCCATTTAAATCCTAGTAGAGAGCAGAAAATTTAGTCTGTACTTAGTAAGTAGGACAATTTTTGGCACAAAATTGCTGTAAGATGATATTTTTATGAGAAAGATTTATGATTTTTTTTCAATTTGAGATTCTCTTTGCTGTTTATATGCATTCTCACTGGACAGCAATTATTGATATTTTCTCAAAACTTCATTTATGGTCAATGAAATGCATTCATATTAACCATATTAATTCATGAAAACTCATTTCTATTAATAAAATCAATCTCTCCTTGAAATTTTTAAGTATGTTATCAGATTTTAATTTGTTCACATAAAAGTGCATTATACATAAATGAACTAAATAAGAGAAGTCATTATGTGATAATTAAAGACACCTTCAGTAACAGGATTAATTCAAAAGGTGTTCCATAACTTGCCAAGAAAATGTTTGAGGTATAGAACTTTGCCTGGGCTTTGATATGTCAATATATACCACAGACACCGGTTCACTATTATATTACTATCTCAGTATTAATATGAATTTTTAAATCAAGTATTGTCTGTATAGTTATGAAAATTGCATCTGATTAAAGATCACTATTTAAAAAGAGGCTTAACTCTATACCATATAAAAGTGACGTGAAAAGATTTCTATAGTGATAAAAAGAGTTGTTTAACCACATTATATTATTGTTCCAAAAATAAAGGACAGATAATTGACTTACTTAGCAATCTATTGCTTTCCTTTGTAGAGATCAATTAGGAGTGTTTTATAAAAAGTGTAGAGAAGTGAGATATTTTTATCTCTGCATATCAAAAGCTAAAATTTTATATAACTCTCAAGAATACAGGCAGCTTGCTGTGTAAGTTAAACCAAACAACTCACTGTAATTGCATGTATTGAATTTAACATTTTTTCTTTTAATTATCCTTCAAGGAAACATGACATTGAAAAGATATGATAAGTTTAATAAAAGCAATTTTCATATAATTGTTTCACAATTTTAAAATAAAAATTCCTTTAAGATTTAATAAATGATATGTGTTATTATAACTTTCTTTCATTAAGATGTCTTCATTCTCTTTTTCATTCAGTAAATACCGAATACTTGTGTTTGTAATACATTGCTATATTTTCCATATTTGTATGATAAATTAGTAAATCAACATAAAAATGAAACTTTATTAGAAGAAATTCACATATTTTGTCATATTCCTAATCTTCTATGGCATCACTTTGAAAATCAATATTTACCATAATTACTAATATTTTATTAATAATCATAAATATCTTCAAGTATGTTCAACACTTAAAATATGTTCTAAATTCTTTTTACTCCAAGAGTTCTTTTTCTGTTTCATTACACTTAATAGACTGGTGAAAATTCCATTTCATCATTCATGTGGAAGACAAAAGAAATAAATTAAGCAACAAAAGTACTGCGAAGTAAGGTGTCTTAAAAGGTTTACACAGGTATTACTCATGTTTCACAATGGATTTCTGTGTCAGTATTGTATCAATCAACTCAAAGAATGCTGAAAGATATTAACATAAAGGCCACATAAGGCATCTGAAGTGTAAATAGAAAATTTATCTCAGAAATTATTTCAACATAAATATTATGCATGTACTACAATATATCCTTGCCTTAAAAAATGTAGTTTATCAGTGCTTAGACAACTATGTGCACTACACAAATGCAAATCCTTATTCAGTCTTTTTAAGTACAAGGTTAATAATTTCACAAGTGAAAGTTTAACAATTTTGAAAATCATTAACATAGCAACATCTTTTCTAAGTAATGAGCCACATATTTCTTATTTTTGCAGTAAAGTTATTGGTATGTAACTTTATATTTATTATAATTGTAACAGATTTTTAAAAGCTGCTAATATATTTTTATATCAACTAAGTGAAATAAGTGTGTTAATCTCCTGTTGTACATTTCACTTTAAATTAACCCATATAAATGAAGTTCCAGACTGATTATTAACCTAAACTGTTTTGAGAAGCCTAACATGAGTTCAGCAGGATTCTGGAGAAGTCTGATCAGTCAGGTTTGTGTGTGACCTGATACTCAGTTCGTCATTCACCCTGAAGTGAGAAACTTTCCTCCTCCACACGGATCCACCATGATGTTCTCCTTCACCTCAGATATGATCAGTAGAACCAGCTGACCAAAGACCGAAGCCTATGTAATCCTGCCAAGTAAATTGTTTCCTACCTAACTTGTGTATGTCAGCCATTTTGTCCCCCAAATAGAAAAGCTGGTAATTGGAACATAGCATAAACTTATTAGTGAATCAGTTATCTTCTCAAATATTCACTATTAGGTTTCGGGTACTTTTCAGATGATAGTAATACCACTGTATCAAAAAGCAACTATGAATTGTGAAGATCTGAAGGGGGTAAGCTAGGATAGAAAGAATTCTGTGCTGTTTCTACCTAATGTAAACACAATGGACAAAAAGTACTATATTTAATTTTTGTCATCCTCCTCTGTTGAAAACCTGTTTGTGGCTCTTCACACCTACATCTTACACTAGTGTCTGTTAACAGCAATGCCAATCTCAGTCACCCATAAAAATTCATACAGTTTTCCATTTGTCACTTTAAATGCACAAATTTTGAATGGATATCTATTATGTAACTGCAATATTCCAGAAAAGAGAAAAGAATAGTTCACTGAAATTGTCATTGCTTTAGCTACTTGGTTTTTTTGTTTGTTTGTTTGTTTGTTTTTGTTTTTGTTTTTTTGAGACAGGGTCTCACTCTGTAGTAGAGAGTGACCTGAAACTCACTATGTAGCCCAGGCTGGACTCCAACTCACAGCGATCCTCCTGCCTCAGTCTCCTGAGTGCTGGGATTATAGGCATGTGCCACCATGCCTGGGTACAGCTTCTTGTTTTTTGTTTGCTTATTTTTGGTACCAGGGATCAAAGTCAGGACCTTGAACTTGGGAGGGAGGCACAGGTCCACGGAGATAAATTGCCAGCCCATGAAAAGTCATATTTAAACTTTACTAACTCCTTCAAAACAAATTATCCCCAAAGTTATCATGCATGAATTTAACAATTTTTTTTCCTCTCATTGAGTTTATTGGTACATTTTAGGTTTACAGTACAGTTACATTCGTCATTGGGATCTTGTTCTTTTATATGACAGGTCTTGGTTCTTATTTTTTCCCCTTGTCCCTGCCCTCCCTTCACCCCCTCCTCCCCTCCCAATTTACAAACACTTTATTTCATTTTTTTCATTTTCTCATATATTTTTCCCCTTATTTCCTTTCCCCTACCCTTCACAATTTCCCTACACCTTTAGCCCTTTTCTTCCTATTTCACATGGTCAATTATCTCATTAGGATCTTATGTACTATTATAGTTTTTCACACCAGAGAAACTATTAGGTATTTACACATGTGTGACTTATTTATTTAACTTAAGAGTATATCCTCAATATGTATCCATTTTCCTATGAATGAATCTAATGTGAATTTTAAATTTTGAGAATAATAAATATGTACATATTTAATACTTCTGGTCCTCTATTTCATTTGCTTACTTTGAAACCAGATTCAAAACAGCCATTGTGTCTTCGGTGTTGTTGAAAGAGCAATTGCTTTCCCATTGAGAAGTATCTCATGCTAATTAACCTTGTTATCAACTCTATGATGAATTTTTACTTTTTAGTGGTAGAATAGTAGAAATATGCCACTAAATTTACCATGCTCTCCACATATTTAATTATGCATTCTCATTTAATACATGCTAAATCTGAAAGTATCAATCTCAAAATACAGTGGAACAACTTAGATAGTGATAAATACAACAAAAGTGAAACTTGTAGGATTCAAAACCTGAAATATATTTATAGTAGTTTTAATAAATAAACTTTAAGTAACTTTAGGATTATATACAATAATATATTTATGTTATGCATTACATAAAATATAAATAATTTGATATGTTCAAATCATCTATTATATGGAAATAATAAATATCAAAGTAGTAAATAAAACACAGGCATTATATACAGAATAAAAACACAATGAGTTTTGATTACATAAAATATGGTTAAAGGAAGACAAAATGAGAAAGAAAAAATCAGAAAAAAATACATTAGAAAGGAAAGAATGTGCTCTGTGTGTGTGACAGACAGAAAAATCAATCATCTTGATAATTGTGATTTGTCTATAATACAATTTTATATCTAATATTACATTTCTGTGGATAATAAGAGTTAAGCTTTGCAAAGGGTGGGAAAATGGCTATATTAATCATTTTGAGTTAGTCTGAAAATGTAGTACATTACTAACAGCTACCAAAGTCTTCTGAACATTACGGAGCTGTCCAATATATTTTACCTAACTTTAGTTTTAAAACTATTTTCAAAAGAGTGATTTCTCTTTCAATAACTCTATGAATATTTTGTTTTTGTTTTTGTTTTGTGTTTTGGTACCTGGAATCGAGTTCTGGTCCTTGCGCTAGCAAGGCAGAACTAAATCCCCGGCCCTCTACATTCTATAGGAAGTTTGAAGACATATAGAATTGTTTGTTTAATATATGCATAATTAGATAGCGCAAAATACCTCAATTTACTGTTATTACTTGCTCATTTAAATTTTAGTTTTTAATGTCTAAGAGTAGCTAGCTCATTAACCACTTTTAATTACTCCCTGATGTCTACTTGATGTAACTAAAAGCTCTAATTTTTTCCTTAAATCTTCTCTAAACTATGGCTACTTCTTACGGTTTTTAGTATCCTCACTTAACTTCTATCTGCCAACATCTTTCAATCCAAAAAGGTTAGTTTGTGATCTACTAAAAATGTATTAAGCTAAATTTTATTTATTTATTTATTTTTATTTTTATTTAAGCTAAATTATATTTATTTATTTATTTATTTATTTTTATTTATTTATTTATTTATTTATTTATTTATTTATTTATTTATTTATTTATTTATTTATTTTTTGGTTTTTTGAGACAGGGTCTCACTATGTAGTTGAGACTGACCTGGAACTCACTATGTAGCGCAGACAGGTCTTGAACTCACAGAGATCCTCTTGCCTCAGCATCCCGAGTGCTGGGATTACAGACGTGCGCCACTACGCCTGGCATTAAACTAAATTTTAAGAGTCTAATTTCTGTACTTTATATTCATACTAATCAATTAAGAACTTCTATATGTTCACAATGCAAACAACCTCATGGAAGGAATGATTTTTGGTTAGTCTTTTTTTCCATTATTACTATATTTTACTTTGCTTTTGTTTTTCTAGTAAAATAATTCTGTACAGTGATGTACATTCAATAAAGACAAAGGAGGCATAGTTCCACTTAAAGTTCCAGTAAAAGTTGATAATTTGTCTTTACCTAAATCATGATCTCTTCATGACATTTGGATGTTTTCCCATCTTCTGAATCTCTTTTAGAAAATGATACTCCTCCTATTTTAGAATTGAAAGTTTGCACATTTGCTGTCTAGAATTATCTGGACACTAGTATACTTGAACTAGATCAAGGCTTGGGCAGCCAACATTTGAAACTTATGCCTAAAATTCAAAAGCATGCATAAGCAGCTTTTTCAATGAACTGTAGTACTGATTCTGGTGTTCCTTGTCCTGTCCCACTTGCCTGACCTCAATACTCAACCTGAAGTTTTCCTGTAGCTCTCTCCACATTCTGCCTGAATCTTATACTTTTGATTTTGGTATTCAACAGTCATATACTTCGGGGTAATGGCATAGTTGTTTTCTCCAGCAGTTCAGGATCACATTTGGAATGAGTTTTAATTTTAGTTTTGTATCACATTAGATTTTATTTTGTTTCTGTTTTCTAAGATTCACTTTGATGTTACTTATGGAACCTATGTACAACTCACGATAAATTTAAATTTAGTTTTATGTTTTAGTGAGACAAATTATTTTTATCGTTTTCAAAAATATTTATGTATAACAAACTACCATTGATAAGCTGCTGTATACAAATTACTAGAACATAATTTCTTTTGCTCACCCTGAATTTGGAGATATATTTATGCTAGTTCTGTGGCTATGCAGAATGATCTTTGTATAACATTTCCATATTTGTTAGCTGAGCTGACCATAGCCTAAATTTGCTTGCTGACTATTGAGTGCTTGATCAGGGGCACTCTTTTTATTGATTTGGAAATAATTCATAGCTCTCTCAGAATCATAACCAGTGCTGCCATAGCTGACATTCCTTAAATGTTATTGATTGTTTTTGTTCATAAGGTTAATCACTATGTCATAAATGTAGAAAACGAAAGAGTGGTCATTAGAGTGGTCATTAGAGTGGTCATTAGAGGAATGGTGGAAAACAATTACTAAAATGCAGTTACATAGGAAGAATATGTTCTAATAAACCACACCTCAGTAATGTTACTATAGCTTAAATATATTACACACATATTAAAAAATACCTTTCAGTCAAGAATATAAATTTCTCAACCTGAAGAAATGATAAGTGTTTAAGGAGATAGTCATGCTATCTTTACTAATTTGATCACTACATATTGTATTCAAGTATGAAACTAACATAGTTTACCAGACAAGTATGTAAGATTAAAAACTGATTAAATATATCAGAATTAGGAATTATAGATAACCTCTGTCAATGAAAGAATCTAAGACTAGCAAGTTCAATCAATATTTCAATTTCTAAATGTGACTTTCTCCCCAAACTGTCCTTTGATTCTAGTGTGTTCATGCTTAGATTATGACACTCTAATTTTTTAAAGTTTGCTTATTCTTGCTTAGAAGCTGCCAAACTCTAATTAGTCATACAAAGGAAAACAATAACAAATGTGCTAGGCTTCTTTTACTGGGATCCACCAGATTGACCTTGTAAGCAGCCCATAACTGCTAAAGCATACAATATGATTTCTATGTTGGATTCTGAAGACCCCTGGACCTTCTCCTCTATCCTCTTTGTGGGTTCTATTCATAGCAATCCCGCTGACCTTATAATTTGGCCCATGCATTCTTAACTGTTTCTTTGGCTTTATCTCCTCCCGAGTTAAAAACTATGCAGCTACCAAGGTGACAACGCCTGGTGCCTATCAAAGGCCTTTAGATAGACCCTCCCTCTGTAGAGTAACTGTAACTGCTGATCACAACTACGACCCTGTTCAGCTCGAAGTAGCCGGAGCTGTCTTCGCTCTTTGCCCCCTTCAGAGCAGGTAGGGCTACTTCTTCAGAGGTGGGAATATTGCAGTTAGGTAAATTAATTAGATATCTTGTAGGCAGTGAAACAGCGCCACCTCCAGGAGCCAACACAGCACGAAGCCAACAGGGAGGGCAATCAAGATACATTCCCTGAAGAACAGAATTGTAGAAGGAGAGAAACTGCTATAACCTTGTGCTTCCCCTGGTGAAGAACAGCAGTGATTGATATTCTAAATAGGTATGGATCACCGGGGTGGGGTGCAAAGGGCTTAACCCCGCCTTTTCAGGAAGCATCCCTGATCCCCACCCTTACTGAAAATCCTTGTATACTTGCCGTGTGACTTGCTCCCCCGTTTGACTCCCACTTAATCAATATTACCTGGGTGACTGTACTTGTAAACTTAGAGGTTGTTCATGGTTTTGCCCCACCTCATGCTCACCTTGGAAATTTCCATTGGGTCTTCCAGTTTTGCCCACTTTTTACCCACCTCACCTCATGGCTTTGCTGTATGAAACACCTCTGAAAAGTGGAGTGAGCGGGAGACCCACTTTCCGGTCCCCCTTCGTCTCTCTTAGACAGGAGCTTTCTTTCCCGCAATAAATTTTCCGTACTCTTAAAAAAATAGAAAAAATAAAGAAATACATTAAGAAATTACTTCAATGCAGTGATAATGAGCCAGCCCAAGTGTTAGAGGTCAATGTACAAAGGAAAAGCGGAATAAAATGGTGCTTACCTTTCTTTTCCTTCCTTCCTTTCTTCCTTCCTTCCTTCCTTTTTCTTTCTTTCTCTTTCTTCTTTTCTTTCTTTCTATTTTGTATTTATAATTTTATTATTCATTTATTTACTCATTTTTGTCTACGAGACAGTTGATGATGCCAACTCTTTGAGTAAACACAGTACTTTCTGTTCTATTATTCACTTTCATCTTTTCCAGGCAGACTTACTAGGTTCCTAAATCACTATGTCTTAATTTTATTTACTTATCCACTTATTTTTTGGTACCAGACTTTGAATGTGGGTCCTTGCGCTTGTGAGGCAGGTGGTTGAATCACTGAGCGAAATCCCCGGCCCTTAAATCACTTCATCTTCCATGAAAATCCGACAGTATAGTCATCTGCTCAGTCTGCCATAGGGGAAAAATGCTTTCGACTGGGTAGCTTCAAAAGAAATATTTATTTTCCCCTAGTCCAAGGTAAAGTTGTCCGCAGACTTGAGGCCCTGCAGCTTTGTGTTTGCTTTGATCCAGACTTCTCATTGCTCATGTCCACAAGCATTACCCTCTGCACACATCTCTCCAGGGGCTTTTGATTCGCTGGAATTTTCCTTTATTAAGGACTCTAGTCACATTGCTTAAAGGTCGTCCTAATGACACCATTTCAAGTTTTTCTCTTTAGAGAGTTCATTTAAAGAAAAAAGAAGCTCCTCATTCTTATATACTGGGCGTTAGAGCTACAACATACAGTTCACCGAATAGCAAGAAGTAACTGAAATTGCCAACACTCATAATTATGATCACTGCTTCTGTGTCTCATCTTACACCCCTTTGAATTCTGATACAGCATCAGAAATTCAAGGAGGGTGTAATTTTATAAACTACTAAGACCATCGCCATAGTCTTAGTGTTCTTTTTTTCTGTAGTTTCATTAGTCTGTAGAGGAAACCATTTCTTCCACACTAAGCCTCATTAGCAGGGTAATAAAAATCAGACGGAATAAATCAGGCTGCATCTGTTTCTATATAAAGCAAAACAACTGACGAGAGTTTGAGAAAATTTTTAAATTGGAAATAATAATTGAAATGTTAAGAAATGTATTCGGCTGTTAATTGTTTTTATCCTCCATCTGTTTAAATCAGTTTACAGCTCTTCCTCTACAGTATGAACCTTACTTGTTCTTATAAGGAAAGAATATGGGAGGATGGGATACAAGAGACTTGCGAAAGTACCGCAGATTTATTAAACTTATTGAAATACCCAAAGTTCACTGTTTGTGCAATAAGTGCATTATTTTCAGATAGGCACCAGATGCTTCTAAATGCAATTTAAAAACAATGATTTTTATTTCATACACATAATTAATTCACCCTGAGTTAGTAGTGGCAAATCTCTGACTTTTCAAAGTTAAATATAAAGACAGTAATTAAAAATCTCACTAAACTGCGATTCATCCTCACTAAATCTTTGCAAATATAAATCATCACCTTAAACAGCACCTTACACTAATGTTTTAAATTAATGATCTGCTATAGTTGATAGATTACTTTTTCCACCTTTTATTCTCTCATTTTCTTTCTTTTTCTCATCTATTGCTTTTATTTCTCAAATCCCTTATAAAGATAAATATTTTGATCTCCAAACTAATTTTTGTCTGTTCTTTAGAAATCACCTTTTGACAAGGAGGAAATTGGTAACTCATCTTCACAACAAGATTAGACAATAACACTGCCATTAGTGACTTTTCTGTTTATTTCAGAAATGCTGATAATGCATCCGTCAAGTTTATCCTGACCTTGGGAGGAGAATGTGGCAGTCTCATAACTAATACTTCTACAAAAACTAGATCTAAAGAAAATTGTTCTTTTCCCTAAAAAAATAAATAAATAAAAACGTATCCACTGAACTTTAGGTTGAGCTTTTAACTCCTTAGTGTCCACCTACACTTCATGCTGTTTTTCTGAAGAATACATATGATGTATATATAAGAATATATATAATTCTCATTTGTATATCTATACATACACACACATACATATGTCTTCTCTCTCTCTCTCTCACACACACACACACACACACACACATAGGTATTTTCTTTTATATCACACAACACTTCTTACCTCTATGGATGTGCCTCCTCCATTTCAGCAAGAGAATACAGTATTTTAAACTTCTAAATATGAAATTTTACATCATTATAAATTAGCCATTAATATTAGAGTCCAAATGGTGTTCTTATTTACTCCAGCAAATATATATTGTTTTGCATGGAAATTTCCAAGGAGATGTTCGAGTCACCATTTAGCCAAGGAGAACATCTTTGAAAATATTCTCTCAAAAGTGAGTATACTCTGCCTATCGCAAGGAAAATGAACTGCTCAACTCACGGTAAAATTCCATAATTTTTGCCAAGGGTTTACTTTCAGCTGTTGCTCCTTTATTGATCTGTCTATGTAAAAAAAAAAAAGTATATTAAAACACACAGGTTTAACTATAGTACCGCGCACTCCGAATATACTAGCAATTAAATAAATAAGTTTTTTTTCTTATTTTTTTTTTTCAGAAAGTAATTTTTATAAATTCCAGAAGACTTGAATTGTGCTCTTTGGGGAGAAACTGACTTGCTTCTTTCCTTCTGTGGTTATCAAAATTCACTTTTTAGTTATTGAAATATAGCATATCTTTTTAAAATGGAAGAAAGACGAAAACAAAATCTACTTTCTCCTCTCAGCTGTATGCCTTAACATGAACCAATAATTACATAGAGAAAGAGCACATTTTTCCATGGTCCAAAAACTGGTCCAAAACTTGTGCCACCCGGCTCTGTGTGCGCGCCATGCTGGTGCTGGTCACCGCCATCTCGCCCAGCCACTTCCCCGAGGGCCTGGACAAGCTGCCGCCGCCACCCTTCCTGCAGCCCTTCCTGCAGCCCCTGGACCTCTAGGGGAAGGGCTAGGCCATCCCCTGAGCGCTGTACGGGCACTTTACATATATCTTCTACAGAGCAAATAAAATAATAATAATAATTTCAATTTTTTTCTGGTGAAATGGGCTATAATTTTTAGTCCCAATGAGGCTGATCTGTCCTATTAGTTTTTTGTTACTAAGATACTTTTATAGTTGATCACATCGTAAAGATATATTGTGTATCTTTATTTCTTGAAGATCACTCTTCATCAATTGTATACCCCAGGGTTTAATTTGGTTTTTTTGTTTGTTTGGTACTAGGGATCGAACTTGGGTCTCTGACCTGCAAAACGGTGCCAGAACCACTGTGCTAAATCTGGGGCCCATACCCCACGGTTTTACAAAGTTAATGTTGCATTCTGAAGCTAAGTGTATAGAAGTTTTGTTTGAAATTTACTAGGAAAAAATATTCTCATAAAATCTCCAACTGTAGTTATCTTAAAGTTTAAATTTAACAAAGAATTATGAATATATGTGTATTATGTCCTAGACCAGCCATATTATTCATCTAAAACATTGATATTCTTCCATACCTTTTGGGACATTATTTTTTTCACATACTCACCATACAAAAACTCTTTCATGAATCCTTGCTAATAATTATTTAAAATTGCAAATATCACTTTAAATTAATAAATTATTTGAATCTCTGAATTATATCAACTATGTTCTCTTAGTCATCTCAAGTTCAAGGAAACTTATATTAACATTCTTATTTAAAAAATATTTATTAAGACTTGTAAATATTTATTGACTTTTAAAATATTTATTACATTTTTAAATAGATTGTATATAAATAAGAAATGTAAAAATATTCAAGTAGGAGCAAAATTTATAATCTGTCTCTAGACTAAGAAACAAAGCATTACAGAATGGCGGAATTTCCACTTTGTCATTTTCAACTTACTACCAAATTTTTATCTAACATTCTGACCTCATACACTAGTTTTTTTTTATTGCAGAATTGAAACAAGCTTACAAGATGAACTCTTGTGTAACTGCATTTCTCATTCCAACACATTTATTTGATTAATTCATATTTTATGTAAAATTAATATATTCTAATTCTTTTATAATAAGTAAGTATATGACTACATGATTTATATATTGATTTTATGTTAATACACAATACTTTAGTTTTTCAGTTTTGTAATCTTAAAAATAACGATGCTATGAATTCTTTTTTTGTTCTTTTAAAAATTGATATGAAATTATATAAGGTTGTGTATATTACTATATAATATTTTTACACATGTATATATTATCTAATATTTAAATCATATTAATCCTATTTATTTCTTCAAACCTTTATAATTTCTTGGAAGTGAAAACTGGTAAAATCATTCTTCTAGTTTGTGAAATGTACAGTACATTATTTCTATCGAGGTCATCCTACTTTGTAATAGTACATCAGAATTTCTTTCTCCTTTCTATTCTTTCATTGGTAACTATTAGTCAATCTTTCCTCACCTTAACCTACTCTGCCCAGCCTTTGGTATCCAGAATGTTATGCTCAACAGAAGAAAACAAAATTTTTTAGATTTCACATAAGAGTGAGATCATGCGTTACTCACATAGGATTATTTGACTCAACATAATGATCTCAAGTTTCATCCATTTTGGTACAAATGCCAGTATTTCTTTTTATGGCTGTGTATCTCGGTGTGTGTATGTACTGCTTTTTAAAATCTGTTTATAAGTAGATACTGTTGACTTGTGTCCAACTTCATGGATATTGTGACTAGAACTGTTGTGAATGTGAGTTGCAGCTATTTCCTTGATCTACTGATTTAATCTCCTTTGAATAGATACTCATTAGTGAGATTGCTAGATCGATCATTCAGTAATTCTGTTTCAAATTTTTCAAAAACCTCCATATTGTTGTTCAAAATAACAGTACAAATGTACATTCCCAGCAAGAGGGTTCAAGGATTTCTGTTTGTTTATACAACTCTGGCAATGATGCCAGGAGGGTGGCCTCTGCTTAAACTGGCATCTGACCTTGACATCATTCAACGATGTTGATTTCACTGGCCTGCAGATTTCAAGAGTTGTGTGGCAAGTAGGCTTCCAACGAGATTTCACAGGATGGTCTAAGAGGCCAGGAAATGGGACCCTTTGAAGACTATATAGGAAGCTCTGAGTATAAAGCTAAATGGGTAGTGTAGATATCAGGAAATTTAAGTGGCCAGAAAAGTGGAAGATGCACAGACTAAGAGTGAAGCCACACAAAAGAGGCTGTGCGGCTGCAACCAGTGAGTGAGCCCATCAGTCCTCTAGCTTGCAAATCTCCCTGCCAAGTGTCCCAGAAGCCAAGTATGGACTTAAAGACTTACTGTCCTCCCTGCTCTGTTCTGATCTTTTCTCTGCTCTGATTATTTTCTGTTCTGAAATCCTTTTTGAAATGGGAATGTTTACCCTGTGCCACTATAATTTAGAAATATGTGACTTTGTTGTTTTATAAGTTTTCATAGTTGAGAGTCTTCCTTTAATCTCAGAACAGAGACTTGGACTTTGAAATTTGATGGAACTATTGAGACTTGTGCAAAGGGATTACTGTTTTTTCAGTTGTATGCAGGATTGTTATGTTATGTTGGGAGGAATTATGGCTTGGTATGGCCTTCTTTTCAGAATAAGTATGGCTTAGGATGTATTTGGTTCTATAGTTGAAAAGGGTTTGATGTGATCACAAATAATGTCTCAATATCATTAAATTAAGTAATGACTAGAAAATTAGTAAAGCACGTTCCTAGATGTGTCCCTGTGAAATATGAAGGCATGGAATTGAGTAATATCGTCCTGTGCCTACTTCTTGCTGACGCCATTTCTAGTTACCATAAACAAAGCAGATTTACACTGCCCCTCCCTTTGTCATAGTGTTCTGCCGCATAGCCTGCTGACCATGTACTGAATCTCCTGAAACATTAATCTGTTAAACATTTTCTCACTTGTTATTTTTGTCAGGTATCGTGTCTCAGCATTAGCAAAGCTTATAAATACATATGGATCCAGAAAAAATTTAATATATTTCCTATCCATTTTGCCTCTGGGAACACTATGATTCGACAAAAAGATAGTTCTACAAAATTCAGACCATTTCCATTATTTCTTTGCCTTTATTCTCCACTAGTCAAAAACCTGCCTTGTTAGCAGTTGAGAGCTGCCACTTGGCCTCTGCCACTACAAGATCTACTTGCATCCATCACATTTTCTAAGAGTACCTGTGGTCCCCACAATTAGGTCTGACACCTACAAAGAGCAATGAAGGAGTTTTACAAATATGTTGGTACCCCTGTCACAAACCGGTTCCTTAAAGTATTGTTGAAAGGTACATCTTGTGTGGAGGGGTAGGTTTACCTAGAAAACCCACTCCAGTATTAATATCTCTCTGAGTTTTTTTTTGTTTTGTTTTTTTGTTTTTTTGGTGGAGGGGAACTAGGCTTCTCCAGCTCATTCACAATGTGGCACCTTTTCATACAAATATCAACAAAGCTAAGTAAATGCATTTGTACTCTGTGAGGTGAGGTGAAACTTTAATCTAGATTCTCTGTTAACTGGCCAAGCATCAAGAAATTCAGTTTGATTCAGGTTTATATTCTTGTAGGCTTTAACGCACACCCTTTAAAATCTATTCCATACCTATTCCCTGAGACCTGTGTTTGGGAGAGGGAAACTGCAGAACTTCTTGTGGGATGGGCAGGGGCTCTTCATTAGTAACAGCTCACTTCTAAGAGTCTTCTGAGATTTAAGCCTGATAATATGTCCAGCAGCAAAAGTACCTGGCGAAGGTCAGTCTGGAGAATCATTTTCCTAGGAAACTACATCAGGGAAGGTCATTACTGGGTTCATAGGCAACATGTGATTTGCTTTTTCAAGTAAATGTAGACTCCAACACGTAGGCTGGGAGTGGTATCTCTCTGACAAAAGATGGCAAGCCCACTTCCTCTAGCAAGATCAATTTAAGAGAATTGAGGACTGAATGTCCCATCCTAATGAGGTTTCACCTAGACATCTCTACCCTAATTTAAGATATCCCATTGTATTCTGATAGATGCAATCATTTCACTGCAGGTCACTTCTAGGATGAAAGTCAAACTTCTTCTGCCATTCAATCAATTATATGATGAAGACTTCCACTTGGTTTTCAGCAACTTCACACCTATAGCTGCAGGAAAGAAGATTTTCCTTCAGTATACAATTGGGAGCATTTAAGTTATGCATGTCTAGAAATAGGAAATTGAAATCATTGCACTTATTTTATTACTTGCTAAGAGATGCCAGCAGCAACTGGCAAATACCATTATATGTCTCAGTCTTCTAAAAGCACTAAAAATGACTGTGTATTGTCCCTAAATTATTTGCATCCCACAAATGAAGTAGAAGTTCACATGGGTCTGTGTTACATACTTTTTTGAACAATTCAAAATGCAGATTATTACTACTCTGTACATTAGCAGAAGGAGAGATTGTTGTAATTTTGGGTCTTACCAAATTAGAGCCAACTCCAGGAGCCATTAATGGAATTTGGAAATTCACCACCAGTGGACTTACACAATCGCAGATCGACTTACAAGATGAAACTTGAGACAGTCCATGAAGGCCTCCTGCATAGAGGAGAGAAAAAGGATCCAGTTTCTGTTTAGTCCAAAGAGCTGGAAGGTGTAAAACAAGAAGGATTGAAGGTACCAAGCCTGATATGGTGGAACATCACTGTAGTCCCAGCTGTTTTATCTACTTTCCTCTTTGCTGGGACACAATTTCTGATACTGCAATTTAAAGAAGCAGAGGATCACAGTGGCTCACATGCGATAGAGATTTCAATAGAGATTTTGGTTCATAGTCGGCCAGCTACAAGGCAAAATGCCATAGTCGAATAGCCTGCTTGGAGCAAAGATACCTATGGCAGGAAGTCCAGGAAGCAGAAAGAAATCAGGAGAAGAGCTCAGAGGGAAGTAAATCCTTCCAGGTCACGCCTTCAGTGACTGCTTCTTCTGACCAGACCCCACCTCTCAAACAAGTCAGCTGTGTGCTCCCATATTCCGATAACTTTCTAAAAGTTCCTCCTAGGAATGTAGAAGTTGCTTGGTGGATACCTAGATGTAAATCATGCACAAGCAGTCTGAAAATCTTCCAATTTCAAGCCCAGCATGGGTAACTTGGTGACTTAGCAAGACTCTCTTTGGAAAGTTTAGAGAGTCAGAGATGTAGCTCTGAGAAAAAGAAATGAGTTCAAATCCCAGTACCGTGAAAGTGCAGTGTTAGCCCAAACCGGAAGGCCTGGAAGCTCCATGAAGAGTCACTGGTGCGAGTCTGCATTGAAAGGCTGAACAAACTGGAGTTTGATGTCCACAGGCAATGACAGCAGCAAAAGATGCACCCGCTCAAGCAGGACAGAGCCTTCTGCAACAGGCACCTTCCTTGTTTTTTCCATGCATTCCATCTAGGTGACAAGTCTATTGCTTCGTGCTACCCACCATCAGCGTAAGTCTTCCCCTTGGTTTGCTTATTTGCATGCCAGTCATCTCTGTAAACATCTCACTGAAAAGCCCAGAAGGGTACTCTATCAATCTGCTAGATATTTCTTTTTTTTTTTTTTCTCATTGACTTTATTGTCACATTTTAGGTATACAGTACAGTCACATTTATCATTGGGATCTTGTACCTTTACATGACAGGTCTTGGTTAACATTTTTCCCCATACCCCTGCCCTCCCTTCACGCCTCCACCTTTCCCTATTTACAAAGATTATTTCCATTTTTTCCCTTTTCTCATATTTTTTTCTTTTCCTTTATGCCTACCCTTCCCATTTCCCCTATACCTTTAGCCCTTTTCTTCCTATTTCACTTTGTCCATAATGATCATTAAGTGTATGGTATGAGGAGATGAAAATATCAGTTTAAAGAAAGAAAATGATATACTCTGAGTCTGGGACAGAACCTAATAAGATCTTTCCACCCTTATTGTGTAGCAGTATACCTCTCATTTCTTCTCGATCTTGGCATTTATCTAGTTCTTCAGATGGAAACTTACTGAGAGAAAATATGTCATGGGTCATGTTTCCTCCCTTCCATCCCACATGTTTTAAGCAAAGCATTATCCAGCACACCATATTTATAATCAAGACGGCTGAATAAGAGTGGCAGTAAGAAGGCCTGGAATAGTTAAGGAAGTGATAGTAAGTGAGAACAATTATGATTTAAGGCCTCAATGATGCATGACCCATGTATATACTTGGCTATGGCTGCAAACTGGGCAGCTTAAAGCAACAAAAATGAAATGCCTCAACATCCTGAAGACTAGAAGTCAAAGATAATGGTACTAAAACAATTCTTTCATTCTAATAGGTGTGAAAGACTAACCACTTTCATGCTTTTCTTCTGCTTTCTGATGATTGCTACCAATCTTTGGTGATACCTTGTTACTGCTACATCTCTCCAACTTTTGCTTCACAGGGTGTTCTTGCAATTTACACACCTGTGTCCAAAGAACTATTTTTTTTTTTTGTACTGGGAATTGAACTCGGGCCCTTGCACTTGTGAGGCAGGTGGCAGGGTGGCAGAATCACTGAGCTAAGTCCCCAGCCCCTCAAAGTACCATTTTATGTAAAAGCACAAGTCATATATGACAAAGATTCAAATCTACCTTCATGTGATCTTATAATAAATTATATCTGCAATGAATTTTTTTTCCAAAAAATAAATAACATTTTGAGGAACCAGGTGTTAGAAAACTGACATGAATTTGAGCAGTATACAATTCAGTCTGTATTATCTGTAATATTTATATTTTGAGAAATAATTTTGGCTCTTGTAATGATTTTAAGAATGAAAAATTATTGATGACATAACGTGAGAAATAGGATTAAAAGAACATGATAGCTACAACTTACAAAATGAATGAAAGTACAAACTTTTAAGAGAGCAAAAATGGTGGGAAGGAGAAAATTGTAGGCAAAAGAATGGAAAGACAAAGTTAGCTTAGGTCAGAGTAGTGGCACAAGTGACTAGTAAAAGTGACTTTTATGGTGAACAGAATTTAGTGATTACAGTGGATGTCCTGTGAGAAAGAGTAAAACTCAAGAATACTTTTTTTGGGGGGAGTGGATACCTGCGATCGAACATGGTCCCTTGCACTTGCGAGGCAGGTGGCAGAACCACTGAGCCAAAGCCTCAGCCCCTCAAGAAAGCTTCTGAAGATGGGGGCACGGAGAATTGAAATGAGGCTGACATCTTTGGGAAAGTGCTCATAATGGCTTCTCAACAACTTAGCTTTCTCTCTCTCTTCTTCCTCTCCCCTTTTCCCTCCTTCTCCTTCTATCCTTCCCTTTCTTCTTCCCCTCCTCTTTCTCCTGTTTCCTCTGCCCTCTCCTCCTTATTCCTGTTCCCTCTCTTCCCCATATCGCTCTGCGTTTCCCTCAAATCAGATCCGAGCAGGTGAAGTTAATAATGACAATGAAGGAAAAAAAAATGGCCAACTTGGATCAAAATTCAATGAAAAGCCTTTGACAAAACTGTTTAAAAATTTAGGGAAGGGAAATATTTGAAAGAAATGGCTAAAACCATAACTACTGCAAATGTAGACATTGTAGTTTTACAGTCAAAGGAATATAGAGTGTTAGTATATGTGCTGCTGAATTGAGCACAGAAAACAGAGTTCCAAGAACTAATTTCTGCAAAAAGTCCAAAAACAGAGACTATAATTCAACTACTGAATGTAAAAATAAGGAGTTACAGACCAGTCATACATGCAAGAAAGAGGAATGATGAAAACCAATGCTGAGACTTTCTGTTCATACAGATTCCATGTAAATAAAGAATTAAAGTCATCTAAATGAAATTTAAATGGATGCGTAAGATTATCATTTGAAAAAGGGCCTGACATGAAAAATAGAAAAGTATCTCTTTGCAACTTTCCTATTTGTTTTTGCTTTTGGAGGTTAGGCTTCCAATCAGCCATGTTTGGGGGATCTGTTTTTCTTTCCAGTCTACATTTTGTCCTTGTAAATAATATAGAAAATGTTTGGATTGGCATAGGACTGACTTTTTCACCAGGCAGATATGTTTAAAATTGATCAGTCAATTAATCAAACACACAAATGTTACTTGAATAATTGTAATTATTTATGTCTTGTTTTCACTAAATAAAGATAGAAAACAGAGGTATTAAAGAATGTTTGAAAGTGAATATCTTTGTATACTGAAATTGCCATGAGAGAATTAAACAGAATTAAATAGTAGCAGACTGTAACCAAAGAAAGGAGCATCACAATGTACTGTTTTATAGGTTCAACACTTGAAGGCATTCATTTTGTTTTTATTTGTTTAGATAGTACATTAGTATATTTTCATGACAGATTTGTAGTTTAAAAACATCAATTTTCTGGTAGGGAATATTTCATTAGACAATACAAATGAAGGAAACATACTTCTTCCAATTTTTTATTAGTACATTTTTTGCAGTACATAATGTTTATATTCATATTAAGAAATAGGCAAATGTCCTTAACTATCTTAGTATTTTTCCACTTTCCCTCTCCTCCCTCCACCTACTTTTGTCTTTGCATCCATTTCCCATTTCAAAAAGATCAATCTCCCTGTTTCCTATTGTTCAACTTTTAAAAAAACTTTAATTTCAAAAATTTATTTATAGTTTGGGCTTCTCACATAAAAGAAGTTATACAATATATTAATTTGTACATCTGCCTATTTTACTTACCATTATGGTTTCAGGGTGCATGTATTTTCCTAAATCACTCCAATGTATCTTTCTTTGTGTGGAAATAGTATAATTATGAAATCTAAATTGTTCCTCCCACAGCCATTTTGAAGTGTAATAATTTCAGTTTAGATTTAGGTTATAGAAATGAGTAAGAGTTACTGTTGTGAACAGAAGATGTGTGTTCCTGTCATGTAAAGGTACAAGATCCCAGTAATTAATGTAACTGTACTGTATACCTAGAATGTACCAATAAACTCAATTAAAAAAGAGAGAGAGAGAAGTTGTGTGTTCTAGGCTGGTCTGTGTCTTTTTGTTGCTTTCTTTTGTTTTATTCTATTTTTGTTTCTCTACATTTAAAATAAATAAATAATTTATTGGTATATTTAAAAAAATAATGATGTTTTCTTCATTTATGATAAACTAGAAATTGGCAGAATATATGCATAGAAATAAGTTTGTAAATAAACAAAATGAATAGAATGTCTGCCTATTATTGTAAATGTCCGATGTGTTAATATTTCCAGCTATATAATTAATGCAATGAGATAAGTATGTTTTTACATGTCTTATGGAGAAGAAGATAAGAATATGTCTTATATTCTAGAAATTACATTATGCATTATGATCTGTGAGGAAAAATATGAAGAAAGAAAAGTTATCACCAAGCTATGAACCCAAGGGAAGGCTTTAGTAATTGAATTTATTCAGACTCTTAAACTAAACAAAAGCATAAAAGTTGATGGCCTGGGACACGTTATTTAAAGTTAATGGGAATAATAAAGTAGAAAAACCTAGTAAAGAGGAGATTAATTAAAAGCTACTACATTTTTAAGCCAATTCAAGAGAACTGAAGTGAAATTTATTGCTTTGCATCAATGTAGTGCATGAGAAATGAAAGTAGGATTTCTTAGAAACATGCTCTTCAAGATAGTAAAAATATATGCTTATAAATGTTATTTATTTCTAGATTTTTATAGATGAAATTGAAAAAAAGTGAGACAAAAATATAACAAATATGCAAAAATGCACGATAATCTATTGAGGACACCAGTATGGTGGAAATCATAAAGAACACAGACATTGCAAATGGGAAGAGCTGGTGTTTGTCCCCAGGCACCTGCATGATAAGTAGGCAAATTTCTGTTTCTCAGTTATTGCATTTACAAAACTGCCTAGATTGTCTGCCTTTTGAAAAGTTTTATCTAAATGAGGTTAGTGTTGCAAAATATTTGGAAAACGGTATGTTATTTCTATAGATACTAAACTTCCCTCACATAAAATATGACGCATTTCCCATTATGAACTATTTTATCACATATCTTTTTTTTTTTTTTTTTTGTACCGGGGATTGAATTCGGGTCCTTGCGCTTGCAAGGCAGGCCACCGAACCACTGAGCTAAATCCCTGGCCCATATCATAATCTTTTCAATCATTATTTTTCATAAGAATAAGATAATGTGTATGTGAAAAAAGTAAGTTGATCAGATATTCCATAATATTTAGTCAAGTATCGTTTTAATTACAATCGTCTCCAATGTTTACAATGACTTGTAGGTAAATTTTATTTCTTTGAACCTAGTATTCTGTTCTTGTTGATGAACAGATAAACAAATGTGAACATCAATGTTTTAAATATTTCAGTAGAATATCTACAAATGGATTTTATGCCTATGCAGGCACTAATAATTTAATATATATTGACTATGTTGTGGCATTAATATATGAAATCTATTGGTGAGAATAAAACATCAATTGCCAGAACAGGAGACGTGTGTATTCATGAGTGCTCTTTATAGCACACACAGTGTGTACTTCATTAACAGAAAATGATGCAAGCAGACATAGTGGAACGATATGAAGTCAGGCAGAAATAAATTAACAACAACTAATTATTGGGGTTTTGTAAAAATAAAGGGAAGAAAACAAGGAAAAACTCATAAAAGCTGATGTGGTGATTTGGAATGTAATAGAGAGAAAGTGAGACACTAACCTGAAAGAATACACTGAATAGACAAGGAAGAATGAATGCCAAGGTTACACACGAGGGTAGGACTTTAAGTGGTAATTTCTACAGCAGCAATTCTAGAATGCTAAACTCCATTCTCTGCAACTATTGGCTTAGAAAAGCAAGGGCTTGGTTAATAAAAGCCAGATCACTATTTGTCATTTCTCTAGAAAAAAAATAAAATAACTATATATTAAGAACATAAAATTACAACTTTTTAAAATTTGAGTTTATTGGTACATTTTAGGTGTACAGTACAGTTACATTCATTATCGGGATCTTGTACCTCTACATGACAGGTCTTGGTTCTCATTTTTTTCCCCTTGCACAATTTTTAATTGGTCTGCCTGTGGATTCCCTGTCAGTTTTCTAATGAATGCATAGCCACTGCCTTCATCTTCTTTCCACTGGGAAACTTTTCTACTTCCTTGTAGAACTCCAGGTCTTTGAAAATAGGAAGCAAGGATGGCTACTTCCTTGCTATAGCAAGCTCTGAATATATAGACTCTCTCTGCTCCCATACATGTGGTCTTCCTTTCCTCAATTGCCAAAATTTCCAATCAGAACACATCTGAATCCTTCTCTTTTCTTCTCACTATAAAATATTCCCACATCTTTTCATTATGAAAAGATGAAAATAAAGTGTTTGTAGATGGGGAGCGGAGGAGGGGGTGAAGGGAGGGCAGAGGTAAGGGGAAAAAATGAGAACCAAGACCTGTCATGTAGAGGTACAAGATCCCAACAATGAATGTAACTGTACTGTATCCCTAAAATGTACCAATAAACTCAATTAAAGCTGAAAAAAAAATCAAAGAAAAAAAATTCCACATATGACTTTGTCTCCAAATAAAATAAAAATAAAAAGCACTGAAGATGTGACTCAGTTGAAAGTCCTAGATTCAATCCCCAGTTCCACACACACACACACACACACACACACACACACACACACACACACACACACACAGAAATTTACCTACCCAAATATTTCGACAAAACTCTCAGAATCCTGTTTTGGATTCTGTAAATAATAATGGTAGCAGATTTACTTGCTGTGGTAATCTCTGAAAACACAATGACTTGCATTGGTTTTCATTCCGATGGTTTTTGTATTCTCCATAGCTTTCCTGATAGTGACACAAGGACAGTCTTTATTACTGTTAAGGAGTACGCCATCTTTTGGGACTTATTTTTCCACCCAGTGAAATAATTTTTCTTACAAAACTCCAAACAGAAATCCTTAAACCTCTTTAGACCTTAATTTTACTTTTTACTCTAAGGATGTTTCCACTCAATTATTAAATATGCTTATATTTGAAAGGATAATATTTACTTGATGTGTCTGATGCATTTGGAACAATGACCACACCAATATTTCTTAAATTTTGTAAACAACTTTATGTTTACTCTTTATGGACAGTTGTTATCAATATGATTTTATATCCAGCTTTTTAGGAAAGTGCAGTTTCTCCTCATTACAAATGAGTTACATATAGTGAGGCATCATACTTGTTTTATTTGTCACAATATCACCAGATCTCAGAAAACCGTGTAAATATTAGCAATCAAATAGTAATATTGTTGAATGAATAAATTAATTTGTAAATCATTCCTAATACTATGTCTTGTGCTCATTTTTCTTTTTTCTTTTTTTTGTGAATAGAATTCTTATTTAGATAATTATTCAACTCAATAGTACTAAGCTATACCAGTATTCTTTATTCCTATCACAGTAATTAATCACAAAGCACTTTCGTTTCGATTTCTTAATTAATTATTGAATTTTTCTTCTTGTTTACAAACTGGGAGAGTCCACTTTCTTCATGAAGCTAGATTTTCTTAACTAATAATTACTTAGTCACGAGATCCAGGAAAATAAATTCACATACTTAAGTTATGTATATATTGAGTTGTCACAAAAGAGGTTCTAAAATTCATTTTAAAAATCGCATTTCTGGGTTCTTCAGTTAAAGTTTCTTTTTTTTTGCAGTAATGTAACAAATTTAATTCAAAATAGATGATCTGAAAACAATACGTTAAAAAAAAAGTTCCAACAAGCTCCCTTGAATTTACAACAGAGCATACCAAGAGTCACAGACCAGTTTCACAACTGTCTCAAATATGCACATTACAGCAATTACATGCATGTGTTTTAATATTTTTTAAAGTCCATGCAGCAACTATGTACAATTTACCAGAGGCTGTCACGTGCTCCAGAACTTCTACCTGAAAACAAGTTGAACAGGCTCTTCCACTGCCTTATCACCAGCAGTGCAACTCAGGATCTAAACTGGCTTCTACATTACTGGTTCTGGTGCTTTATTTTATAATGTGTGGAAAAAATGAGGCCTGGCATCCACAGAACAGTGATACAGTAGAGATTCTTCAGCAATCACAAGTCTCATTCCCCTATACAACTAGGTCAAAGGAAAACCCCTTTCCCCGGTTCTAATAAGTCTACCCCTGGCAACCCCAACCATGAAGACTGAGTTCACCTTATGCCTGAAATCTGTGTTCTTTTTCAGCTAGTATCCACACATATGGGTAGAAATTTCATTCCTGAGTATCATGGTCCTTACCATCCACTAGTTTATAGACAGTTCAGGCTGTAAGAACCAGAAAATGTGTAAGCCTGTAGTGCTACGCAGTAGTTTCCAACCGAAGTTTTAAGATGTTCTCCCTCTCTGTGTCAGTGTCTTTGTGCTGCTCTACAGAAATTACAGGTGCTCACAAAGACTTCTGCTGAAGTTTCTATGAAGCACATGGAGAAATATGAAAATTATTGAATGCAGGGGGTGTTTATATGCTGTAGATGGTGAATGACTGTGATAATAGCATTTATTGTAGTTTATGATATACTGAGTAATTATTGGTTGATATTTTTGCAGGAATGGTTTATTTCATGGAAATTAGGTTGGAACATGGTATTCTTTTAAGTGTAATTAAATGCTTAGAACTATCCTCATACTTCAACAGGAAGCACATAAAGTGGGTATACAAAATGCTAACACATATTTTACAATAGAATTTTGAGACTAGGATACTTTTGAACAAGTATAATTTTCTTAGTTGAAAGTCAAATTGTTGTTGTGGTATCTACACAGCAGTAGCATTTTTCTTTTGAAAATAGATTAATTATAACATTAAACACATACCACTTATGTGTTTGGTTGATTATAGTAATTATTCCATCATTTCAAAGGTTAAAATGTCATCAAAATTGCAATGGCTTTTGATTAATAAATATTTCTTTACACTTCAAAATCATCTTTCATCTGTACTTCATTTGGTCCAAAATATTTTGGACAAAACACATTCCATTCTCACACATCTGGTTTGTCTTTCATTAATTTGTATACAGCTGAAAACATCCTTTATTTTAAGCATCTTTGGTTCTTTAAAAAATTATAAGTTAATTTGTTAATCTATATGGTCAGTGAATCTTAAAAACTATTTTATGTCAGGTAAAAATTTACTTTTCTCCATCTGAGTGGTAAATATTCTGTGATATTTGTCTAGAGAAATAACTTTTTTATCTTTTCATTTAATGAAAGCAACTCTGCTTACCTCTGGAAATAAAGAATATAACCCCACCTAAGATTGTCCCTAAATTATTATGAACTAAGATACTGTAATAAAATTCAAAATTTTTCCATATTTCATATGACCTGCAAATAATTTACATAAGTAAAATAATGTGGTGAAAAAAGTACTGCTCTTATTACATGGAAAGAACGCTCAAGGATAAATTTTTGACTCAAAAAATTATTATAACACAACTGATTGCATATGTCATCTAAAGTAGTAACTGAGGGATGGTTCTGGACTAATGTTTAGCAATCAAATGTTTAATGGATGTGTTACATAATACAGTCTGTTTATTTACCTTACCTACATTTTATTTCTACACCCTACTCAAGAGCTGTCAATTTAAAATTAATTTTTCTATAAAATAAATGGGCAACGTTATGAAATACTTTATGGCATGGGGACAAGTCCTTCAGCTAAATAGTGTTGTGTTCATTACTAAGTTGTATGCTTTGTTTATCACGTAGATTACAGGCTTGCTGAACAGTATAAAAATCACTTATAGTAAGCAAATGAGCTCATATAACTTATTCAAGGGGGAGTGCATAGAAAAAATAAAATTTGGATGTTTCATTTAAGTTGTGATCATAAGCATTGTCTCATAATGCACCTTTTACCTATCTGAGAAATTATTCAGATGTTAAGGGTAAGCATTCTCCATCTCCTATTTTTAAGAATGTTCAGTGAAAGCCATGTACACATTTTCACACAGTAATGACACTAACTCAGATTTCCTATGTGTGTGTGTACACACACATACACACACACACACACACACACACACACACACACACGCTTTTATCCTTGCACTTAGAAATGTGCTTGGTATTAACAAATTCTAATTCAGTTACTCCTCATAAATTATCACTTCATATTTTTAGAAACACCAAAGATTCATTAATGAAACAACATATTATACCTCTTTAAAGTGTTCTCTAGAGCATCACTGTATTGTTTACTTCATGTGCATGCATTTTAGTTGCAGAGATAAGCTTTGTGACATTCTACTATCAATTGATTGGAAGCTGAGCTGTCCTCTTAACTTTCTGTTAAGCAAACAAGAAAAGGATTAGTGTCGACAGTTTAAGTAGCTAGTGGAATCGTCCTGATACAAATATTTCATCATTTTGCTCAATGTTTCTACAGAAACCTTGATTTTAAATTGACAGTTCTTGACTAGACTATAGTAATTGAAAATTCACTGGGTAATTTACCAACATTTTTGTAGTTTTAGCCTAAGCCCAATGACACGCAAAAATACATAAGAAAAACTCTAGATTATTTTTAACAATCTTAGAAAAAATATATTTTATAGACAATTCAAAGAATTAATTCTGGTGGTATAAAATCAATATTAAGGCAAAAACATCCCATTATTCTTTTATAAAAGTTCTTGGATGTGTGCATTCAATGTCATATATTATGTAAAAATTATACATGGATGTATGCTTTACAAACACAAAATATATTAATATTTCCCGCTCTTTTGTTTGTTTTGTTTTGTTTTGTTTTTGGTACAAGGATCAAACTCAGGACCTTGTGCCTGAAAGCAGGCGGCTCAACCACTGAGATAAATCACCAGCCCAATATCTCCCACTTTTGAAAGACATACTCCACAGACCTTGTGAAATCAATCCAAAAATTTATTTGGAACAAGAAAAACCAAGAATAGTCAAAGCAGTTCTAGGCAACAAAGACAATGTAGTAGGTATCAGGATACCCAATTTAGAACTATACTACAAAGCTTCTGTGATTTAAAAAAAAAAAAAGAGAGAGAGAATGTTATTGCAAAGAAACAGACCTGAGGATCAGTGGAACAGATTACAAGATGCAGAAACAGCTCAAGACATATTCAGCTACCTAATCACTGACAAAGGAGGCTCACTGGAGAAAAGATAGCCTCTTCAATAAATGGTGTTGGAAAAACTGGCTTTCAATTTGCCGAAGATTGAAACTAGACCCCTAACTTTCACCATGCTCTAAACTAAAATCCAAGTGAATTAAAGATCTAAATATTAAAATAGAAACACTAAACTTACTTGAAAATAAATTAAGTAGAACTTTTAAAGACAGTGTCATAGGAAAAGACTTTATGAACAAATTTTCAGTAGCATAGGAAATTGCACAAATAAATAACTTCGATCTCATTCTATTAAAAAGCTTCTGCACTACAAGAGAAACCACCAACCAAGCTAAGAGGCAACCTACAATTTGGGAAATAATTTTTACCAGCTTTCCTCAGATAAAGGACTACTACCTAGAATATATAAAGAACTGAAAAAAATCAGACCCCCCCTAATATAAAGACCCAATTCAAAAAAGGGTATCTGAAATGAACAGATATTCCTCAGAAAAAGAAGTAAAAGCATCAGGTAAATATATGAAAAAACATTCTATATCACTGGTCATTTGAGAGATGCAGATGAAAATAGTACTGAGATTCCACCTCACCCCAGAAAGAATGGCTGCTGTCAAGAAATCAATCAATAACAAATGTTGGTGGGGTGGTGGGGAGAAAGCAGCCTTCTCCATTGTTGGCGGGAGTGCAGACTGGTGCAACCACTGTCAAATCAATATGAATATACCTCAAAAAACTAGGATTACAGGTCTCATTGGACCCAGCTATCCCTCTGCTGGGTACCTTCCCAAAAGAATTAAATGAATCATACCCTAGTGATATATGTGCAGCCATGTTTATAGCAGCACAGTTTGTAATAGCTAAACTTGGAAGCAGCCCAATTGCCCATCTACTGGAGACTGGATAAAGAAGATGTGTTTTTTCTATAAAATGGAGTACTACTCAGCCATAAAGAATGAGAAACTAGAGACATTTATAGCTAAATGGATGCACATTGAGGCTATACTCTTAAGTGAAATAAATAGGACACATGAGTAAATACCAGTTAGTTTCTCTGGCAAGAAAAACTAAAAGTGTAAATAAGGTTGAAATGGTATAATTAATACTTCTAAATAGGAAGAAAATGTCTTAAGGAGAGGGGAAGTGGGAAGGGTAGGGAAAAGGAAATAAGGTAAAATATGAAAAAAGAAAGAAAAGGAAACAAAGTCTTTGTAAATAGGGAGGGGTGTAGTGGGTGAAGGGAGAACAGGGGAATGGGGAAAAAATAAGAACCAAGACACATCATGTAAAGGTACAAATCCCAATGATTAATGTAACTGTTTATTTACTTTAAATATACCAATAAACTTCATGAAAAACAAAACATGGCTCTTGTCCTTTTAGTTGAAAAGCCGCTCCCAACTTTAAGTTGCTACCTACTGCATTAAAATTAAATCACCAAGGCATCCAGCCACCTATCTGTCTCTCATTCTGTGCAGTTTTGCACAGGTGACAATTTCTATATAGTCTTCTTAGTATGGAACACATGGCCAGTCTAGTAATACACCTTTGTCAACCCTTTTAATCTAATAGCCCATGGGTTCTCTGCTATACTTTCTTATTTCATGTAAGCTAAAGCAAAATTGTTTTGCTTTAATGCACACGAGTTGTTATTAGCCCTCAACCAAAGTGGAGATTCTTGATGGTTTGGCTGAGAGTTACACTTGTGTGAAGGTATACCTTTATCTTGGTACAGTATAAACATTTGAGTGCACTGGAATGACCAGGTACTATAGATCACTGTATTAGTCACCTTTCTCATCACCGAGACACAGTACTCAGCGCTTACAAAATGAAGGAGCATGGGTTTAATTTGCTCATGGTTTCACACCATGATGGCTGGCTCCAAGAAGGAGACATTGGGCACAAGCACTTAGTTCTTGGCAGCTGGGAAGCAGAGCAGGGGCAAGGGATAGGGACTAAGGCCATGCCTACATGGTCCAATGATACACGCCTTGAAGATTGCACCACCAGTCCCTGGAGTGGATTCCAAAGCCAAAGGAGCTGAGATTCCACCCTAAATGCCAAAATCATTCTGTTTTTTGTTTTTTTGTTTGTTTTGTTTTGTTTTTTGAGACAGGGTCTCACTATGTAGTTGAGACTGACCTGGAACTCACTATGTAGCCCAGGCTGGTCTGGAACTCACAGTGATCCTCCTGTTTCAGCCTCCCGAGTGCTGGGATTATAGGTGTGCACCACCAAACCTGATTTAAAATCATCCTGTTTTGACTGATAAGGTCATTAAATACTTCCTGAGAATTTGACCTGTGCAATTAATTACTCGGGGCCAAATGTATAAGAAGAACTCATTATCCAGAAAATGGGTATCCAGAGCATCAAAGTAAAATTTATACCAAAGTTAATCAATCAATAAAGACATTTAAAAATTTCACGGAGGACGGAGACCAGAGAGCTTTCTGAAATCCACTCTAAAAAAAGAGAAAGGAAGAACATTTTCTAAAGATGGGCCTGGAATAATTTTGTGGACCAGTGTACATATTTGTCTTACCCAGAGGGAAAGTAAACTTTTTCCTACCTTAGTACAATACTTTTAAACTTTAAGTAACTCCAAAAGTTAGGTCTCTATCCTCTTATATGGACTCAGAGATGGAGCTCTATTTTCTTTGATGACTCTATTTCAAAGGGATGACTCTTACATCTTTGAGAAAGCAAAGCCTCCTTGTAAAATTTGAAAGAGGCATTTAAAAAGATTTACATCGCAAAGCAGAGGGGTAAAACTTATAATTAGAAGTTTGTTTTTTTTTAAGGAAGTATTCCGAGAAACAGGAGGCTAATTGGATTCTTAGAATCAGAAAGGGCGTCTTGGTTATGTGTTACCCTCTAAGATGAAGTGGAGGTGCCGACAGCTCAGAGCTGTTTTATCATTCCCTTGGACTAATTTTTTTTAACATAGGAAAAAAAAAGACAAATATATTCTTACATACTCAACTTAGTAAGGAACTATCATATCTTGTCTTTCTTATGTTCCTTCAGTGCATTATTCTGTATGAAATTAGTATTTTCTTGTTTGGTTTGCTCTGACTCATTAGTATTTCATTTCTTCAGTTCACTTTTAAAAGATCATTTAAAATGATCTTATTTTTAAATTTTCCTTTTCAATGTTGTATTAACATCATCAACATCTGTATCAAGCATACAACTAATTTAGAAATTTTCATAAGTACATGTCAAATGTACAAGTCAATTTTTCATTAGTGACTCCACTGATTTTTAATTGATGCATTCTCCAAAAATAATAATAGAACTAATTAACTTAAACTTCTGAAATACCTATTTCATTGATACCTTAATGTATCATTAATGTAGGATTTAGGACTGGCATATTTCAAGCTGCAATGGCAATGTTAGTGACTGAAATGAGTTGCATACTGGAAATTAGAAATGTCACATTTAAATGCCTGCTTAGAAAATTAATAAAGAGAAGCAAAAGATAATCTGGGAAAAGTGGCCAAACTTTATCAAAGTGCTAACAATCATGCCTACATTAATAACTTGTAAGAGTTTGGATAGATATTTAATTTTTTTCATGTGTCCAATACGATAGAACAATAAAGGTAGGAAATTATATTAAATTCCTTTCAATACATGGAGTTGAAGACACCATAAAGGAAATGTTTCAATTAAAAGTAATTATACTATGGTGAACTGTCATTAGTTCATCTCAAACAAATCTATTCTTCCTTGGATCTAATACTGTGCAACTTGGGTGTTTTTCTCAAAGTCAAAATAACCATGAAAAGTAAATGGTTTGAATTGACTTAGGACATTAATGAGGCCTGCACAGGACAACTGAAGACACCCACAAAAGAGAAATTCCAGAACTGCTTTAGAAAGGAGCAAGAATGAGCTTATGACCTGTGTGCTCAGGTAAGGAGGATTTCGAAGGTGATTGATGGAATTCTTTTCACTGTAATGTTTGCTTTAAATGTAAACATAAGCCATATTTTTCTATCATACCTCAGTACCAAAATAAATCAGCTTTTGGCTATTCTTAGCTGATGGTTTAGTTCAGGTATCAAAATCTTGTCATTTAACAAAGACCAAAACCACATTGCTCGGCAAGACTGGCTTGTTGTAATCATTTCTCGCCTGTGTCTTGCTTTTGGTTCTTATTATCTCACTAAAGCAATTAGCTACTTTTCTTCTTTTTTACAGTTTTTATGTTTTACTGATACAGAACCCCACCATTAATACTGTATAAGGTTGATTTCTGTTTCTGAGACTTTATTTTATTAATTTCCCAATGTGTTATTTATAAACATATTTTCTATATTACATAGTTGATTTAAGGTTTATATCATTAATTCATATATTCATTGAGTGAATATCACAAAGCTTGATTTATTTTCTATGTAAAGCTAGATTAATCCAAATAAGCTAAATTAATTATACATAAAACATTTAGATGAGTCTATACATATTTATAAAATGTATAAAACAATGGATAAGAGAAGTGCATAAAAAGAAAAGTAGGCTCTGAAGAAAAATAATTATTTATGAATAGACTCATTTGCCAACTAAACTAAAATAATTAGATTAAAAATACATTTTAAATGAAGTATTCACTTCAGAAGTCATTACATATTCAATGGCATTTATAGTAAAATTTGATAAAATATGTATTTGTAGAAATCACGCTTTCTTATAGTTTTCTACTAGGACCATTCTCCTCAAAGTTTATTTAAATTATTTTTATGTCCTTTATTTAAAAAAATCAACATTTCTATGGAAGTTTAACTAAATATGTGCCGATTAGGATCCAGAAAGGAGTAAATGACATAGATAATTGGAAATGTTTGAAAAAAAATTGATAAACATACTGTTCCTGGCCATATGGATAAAATGTGGGAAATATTACAAAATATTCTAGGATCAATGACAGAGTAATTATATTAGTAGCTGTAGCTTTGGAGAATCAAAGAGAAAAGGTGTTTAGTGAATGCGTAAGATGGGTGTGTCCATAGACGTATCCCTAAGCTGTAATCCAGTCACTAAAATGAAGGAAACATGCGAGACTCTCAACCTTCTCTTTTCCTTCTTGACCAGGCTTCTCTGTTGGTCAAGACCTTCACAAAGCCAGAAGTGAGGACACCCTTTGGTAATTTCCTGTCAGTCAGCCTCAAGTGCCCAGTGATGGGTGAAAAAGGAGAGACAACAGAACGGAAGAGGGAGGAGTGAAGAGCCCGGAAACACAAGAAGGTCAGTTATGGGATATTTTTGCATCTTGAGTGGACTGTGGTTTTCTGAGGACATTTTTCTGCCAAGATTACCTTACCAAACTTCATTTCTTCTAATTACCGAAGTGAGTGCATAATGACACCGTGAAATTCTCATCACCTTCACCCTTTCTTCTTCCCTTTCCACTCCTCTCATTTCAAAATTGAGATGTGGACGCTTGAAAAAATGTTCCACATTGCAGGTTATTCAAGAGATGCAGATAAAAACAATGCTGAGATTCCACCTCACCCCACAAAGAATGGCTGCTATCAAGAAATCAGCCAATAACAAACGTTGGCCGGGTTGTGGGGAGAAAGGAACCCTTCTTGATGGAGCACAGACTGGTTCAACTACTGTGGAAATCAATAAGGAGATACCTCAAAGAACAAGCACTAGAGGTTCCACTTGACCCAGCCATCTCTCTGCTGGGTATCTTTCCAAAAGAATTTTAAAGATCATACCACAGTGATATAGGTGCACACATGTTTATAGCAGCACAGTTTGTAATAGCTAAAACTTGGAAACATTACTATTGCCCATCTACTGGAGACTGGATAAAGAAGATGTGGTTTTTCTATTAAAAAGGAGTAGTACTCAGCCATAAGAAATGAGAATCTATAGTCATTCATAGGAAAATGGATGCATGTTGAGGCCACACTCTTAAGTGAAATAAGTAAGACACGTGTAAATACCGAATACTTCCTCTGGTGTGAAAAACTAAAAGTGTAAATAAGATCCAGTTATACTAATAACTGATAATGTGAAATAGGAAGAAAAGGGCTAAAGCTATAGAGGAGGCGGGAAGGGTAGGGGAAAGGAAATAAGGGACAAGAAAAAAATATGAGAAAAAGAAAAAATGTAAACGAAGTCTTTGTAAATAGAGGAGGGTGGAGCAGATAAAGGGAGGGCAGGGGGATGGGGAAAAATGAGAACCAAGATCTGTCATGTAAAGATACAAGATCCCAATGATGAATGCTACTGTACTGCATACTTAAAAAGTACCAATAAATTCAATAAGATTATATATATATATGGGTTTTTAATACGTTCGTTGGTTTTGGTTCCTAAATAAAACAGATATGAAGTATAGATTTCAGAGCAACTCTTAATATGTACACTTTTGTGCGATTCAATTGTTAAATTTGGCCTAAAATTTCCACTTATGAATATGCATTTTAAAATAAAATGTACAGGGCCAGGGATTTAGGTCAGTGGTTCTGACCCCTATCTCACAAATACATGGTCCCAAGTTCGAACCCCAGAAAGAAAAAACAAATATATAAAATAAAATGCTCCATTTTTTTTAGGTTTTTAGCAAAAAAATGAAAGGAAATCATTTTCAAAATAGAGAGACAATATATGTACATCATTAATTATTTAACTACAAAACAATACATAATTTTAATAAAAAGTAGAATAAGAATTATAGGAGATAATATCCACCAAAAATTAACATACTGCAGTTTTTAAGAGTACAGAAATTTCTCACCAGAAATCCACTGTGTATCAGTCAGTTTGTGATATGTCTTAAACATTTTAAACTGGGTGGCTTATATAAAAGAGAAATTCATTTCTCGCATTTCTAAAGGCTGGCAAGTCCAAGCTCTATGTGCGAGATACTGAGTCATCTGGTGGTGGCTTGCTTTTTAGCTGACAGAGAATGTCTTTCTTTTGCCCTCACTCACGGGGTATATGGAATTCTGTGAAGTCGTTCTTCTCTCATTTATTTATAACTTATGCATTTATAGCAGTGCATGTGTGTTGTCCTTGTGTAGAGTTATGTGTACATAACACTTCTTAATTTATTGTTTCACCGTATTTCCCTCCCCACCCCTCTTCTCTCCATCTCTTGATGCCTTTCCTATTTTAGGAAAGAAGGGGATTGAATTAATATGAGAATATGAAAAATAATGGAAACAAGGTCTTTATAGATAGGAGAGAGGGGTTGCCTCTCTCTCTTTTCTTTCTTTCTTTTTTTTTTTTTTAGACACGGTCTCACTATGTAGCTCGCTGTGTAGCCCAAGCTGGTCTCGAGCTCACAATGATCCCCCTGCCTCAGCCTCCCTAGTGGGATTACAGATGTGCACCTCCATACCTGGATTGGGTCTCTTTGTAAAAGCACAAATTTGGTTCAATATCATCCTAAAAGTGATATAAAGTGATATCAACTATAATTCCAGGATTTCTACATGTGAATTTGATGAGGAAACAAACATTCAGATATTCACATATAGACTGAGATCATTAGTTAATTTAACTTTCACCTAAAAAGCTGTCAGGGTAGTGTTATCTTTTATCATAAATATTTTCAATATGTAAGTTTTAAAATAGAAAGTTTTGCCAACACTATTTTTACTATCATACCATAAGAACTCTCATTTTGTGGCTTAAATTCTTCATGCATTCTAATTTTCTAGGGTACTTCTGAAATCTTCATACTAAACTTTAGCCTTCTCTGACTGATGAAATATTAGAACACAGCCTCATCTATCTTCTATAGTTATGTATTATATTTCATTGGAAGAATTTAGTACAGTAATTTTGACAAAATCAATATGTGCAAGAAAGCCTAAAATACCTACTATGAAAATTTGACTGCAATGTTTGGTGAACCTCTACCTTAGAAAGTGATACTAATCATTACATTTCCTGAAATCACTACTTTTGATAACAATTCCAAGACATTTTGAAAGTTTATTTGCAGGTATCATGAGAGAAACAGAATTGATTTGCAAAGAGATAAGACAGAGTTTATCTGCAAAGGAATATACTAAACTTTATGAAGAAGTGTGTAGGACTCAAGTGCTTGTGTGTTAATGTGTGTGTGCATAAGTGCGCGCGTGTGTGTGTGTGTTTTGTTGGTAAAGGAAAATCCCTCTCAGTTTTACTGAAAATTTAATACCTTTGGAAGTAGAGGTCAAAGCATAAGACAATGAAGAAAATAGACTATCAGAATATGTAGATAATGTTATAGAGAATATGTTTTCTCCAACTTTGTATTTGTGAGTGTTATAAAACTGTGTCAATTTGATGTTGTATATGTGTACATAACCTTGTAATTCATATTTCAAGCTCACAATATCCCTTGAGCATAATGAAATTTTTACTATATTCTGATTCCAAATTTGTGAGATTTTGTATTTAAGCCTAATCACATTTCACTACGAACAATCCATTGCGGTGGTGTAACATTTACAGAGACTGTGTGAAGAATAAGCCATATCCTAATTTATTCTATTATAATGGTGTATATTAAATTGCCCTCGTGAACTGTAGCTTCTTATGATCAATAAACATGATGAATGTGTCTAAAACTGACAGTCTCTTTGAAAATAACATTGTAGGTCACTATGTAGGTGGAATACATCTTATGAAATTAGCAGGTGAGTATTTTCTGTAGGTGATGATTAAGGCTGCTATTCTGGGAGAATGACAACATCTAAATATACCTCAGGGAAAAATGCATGGGAATTTTTTTTTTATTAATGTCAGTACATTTGACCCATGTGTTTGTTTGACAAATAGTTGACAAGGAACTCATTTGTAAGAATGACCTTTTTTAAGAATCTATGACTGAAGAAAGAAATTATAGAAGCTCTCCTTTCATTGGCTTGTAGACCTTCTCCCAAATTCCCTTTGTGTAATATTCAACAGCCTTATTATTATTTTAGCTAATTTCACATGAATTGTACCTGCATGCCTCACTCTAAGATTTTTTTTCTCAATAAGGCAAATGCTCTATCAAGCAAATAATTAAATTGATAGAGTATCTCTATGCTTTACTTCTAATTTTTATAGATCAGATTTCCTCTAAAATAGTATAAGTAATATAGTTAAACTTTTTTTTTTTTTTTTTTTTTTTTTTTTTTTTTTT